>NW_028270188.1:34238532-34541563 GCF_037043375.1 Chiloscyllium plagiosum | reverse complement strand
TATAGATCTTACAGCTTTGTATACTCCATCCGCAGCTCCGAAATCCAGCTTGAACCTCCAGTGTTTGAAAAGGTCGTTATTTATATTAATTTGTATTTTGTTATCGGATGAACTGGGAAAACAAATCATTAAAACAAAATAAAAGGAGCCTTCTTCATGATACAGTTGATGCACATTTTTGAGGCACGGAGTCTCGCCAATATTATGCAGCTGCTCGTTGATGAGAATGTTACAATGGGGAAAACTTGAGACTGTGCACGAGTGCAGTTTCGCCTGACAAGTAATAACTGATTCAACTGAGGATTTATAAGATATTGTTGATTAAATCCTTCTGGCTGAGACTAACTTTGTTATGGCTCTGAAAAGCTAAACATCTTAAGTTGTGAACAAAGCGTTCAGAGGTAATTAGACCTTCACAAAAGCAAGAGTTGTTTTTACCCTCTCAAATGCAGTAACATGAAGAAGAAGAAAAGATTGTGGTTTTTTTTCTGCAGCTGCCGTGAATTTGTCGCTTAAAGATTAAGTGAATAGATCAGAGACGTTTCTCGCAACACTCAGCCTGCACGTCCAGCAGCCAAGTGAAATATGCCAAACTAAATTGCACAGAAGCATTGTTCTGGACAACTTCGAAATAGTACAAAACATTTTTTTTTAATCGGAAGCTATGGTTAAGTTGAGGATAGAGATAATAAATGGGTGTGCAAATGGCAGGACGTTTATGTTGGTGTTCAAAAGTGCAGAAGCAGATATTAGGTTTAAGGAAGTTTTAGACGGGTTGCTCAAATGGGCAGATCAGCAGCCGATCGAAATTTGCCATGAAAGCTGTTCAACAATGCACTTTGCAAGACGTAACATGACAAACAGTTACTCAATGAATGGAAGGACGTTCGAAAGCTCTGAGTAACAAAGGGAACTTGGAGTCCTTGTCCATCCACAATTGAAATTGGCATCAAACGTTGAAACTGTGCTTCAGAAGACAAATAAAGCTTATGTCCTTTCCTGCCATGTGTACATCAGTGCAGAGAGCAGGGGCGTTCAATTAGAGTTGTACAAATCTTCGCGTATGCCAGAGCCAGACTACAGTGTGCAGTCCCATTAGCCATGCCATAGTATGCTGTGAATTCTCCGGCGGGGGTGCCCCACATATTCGCCAAGGTGTTTGCTGGACAGAATAAATTTAGCCAGTATGACAGTTTGGATAGACCTGAGGGTTTTCTTATAGCTGAGACGGCTTTGTGTTTCCAGAGTGAGGATTATAAGTTTATGAGAGGCAACGAAGTTATGTAGCAGTTATGTAGCAGTTTTTTTTTAAACTGATGGATGAACAACGAAGAGGACATAACCTTCCGTTATGAATTTAGGGGCTACCAAGTATTTTGATTCGCAGCCAAAGGGTTTGGATGTCTGGAAGTGGCTGCCGGAGAGTGTAGGGGTCAGTCAAAGTGCTAAACCTCACCAATGTTAAAAAGTATGTCAATGGGCACTTGAATTGTGATGGCAGACAACGTCATGGGCCAAGCCTTGGAATGTGGGATAAGTGTCAATAGGACAGTGCAAGATCATTTTTGCAAGTTAATTTTCTTTGCTGCTTTAGCCATGACACTATACGTCGACGAAACGTGTCAACTGATGTGTGGGCAGTGAGCACGGTTTTCCAATTCTTTCCCTTCAGCCAAAAAGCGTTGAAACCACACACTAATTAACAGAATGTACTTCCGACTTTGGAAGTCTCTCTGCATGGATCACGACATGGGAATCCATGCAGGAATGACAAGATATGACATTACCAAATTGGACCAAGCACGCACATCTGATGCTTCGCAGGTCAGGAACTTTTCTTAGCTTGTGATCTTTCCACATCCTTTAATACTGTGCATTAAGTGTGGCTAGATGAGACACGAGTAGGTTTGTACTGGGTAATCTGTGATTGTTGGAAATGCAGCAGAGAAGCATGAGTGGGGATTCTGGTGGAGGCATGCACGGCTTTGAATGGCATTGATTCTTTGAAACAAAAAAAATTCACGTTGGTCGAGATGTCAATAAGATGATTGCGTAAAATAAAAGTGGAAGACTTACTGTTAAAACAATACCTTGCATTACAATGAAAAAAGTAGACAAGCACACACACATAGGTGTGTCAGTTTCGTGACATATTCATTGTGTGACATATTACATTGAAAGCAATGATTTTGATTGCATTTGCTGTACGGCAGAAGACATAGACGAAACCAAAAAAAAAAAACAAGTTCGCCATATGAAACCAAGCTGTTCGGGCAAATTCTGTGGAAAGAAGACTCCGTTAATGTTTTGAACACTGATTCCCTTCTTCAGAATAGATGAGACAAACCTGAAGGCATCAGTGTCGTATCACACTGAATGATTGATCTAAAGCATTTGATGCAATGTTTCCAACCTTCCAACCCCCCGGAGTACAAACAAGCACAGCTGAAAATCAGTTTCGGTTGGCGTAAATTGGTATAAATATTAGATGGACTGATATGAATTTCGTACTAATTCTAAACGGGATTTTAAATGGGAATTTGGTTTGAAGATCACTGGAATTACATTACCTCTCAGCTCTGCTGAACTAAAGCGTCCCTGCGGCTTTATGCACCTCATGTATTGAGATGGAGTGCGAGATTACAGAGATGGGAGAAAGCAGTATTCAGTTTACTCCTGCGCAAATCTTCATCATTGGAGGGGTCGCTTTTGCATGGCTTCTGACAGGGACAAATATGAATGGTTTCCACTTTCGCAAAGGGTTTGGAGAAACAACATTTTTTTGTATGTTATTTACAGAAGCAGTTAATGAACTGAAAACATATTCACAATGACACCACCAAGAAGTAGATTGGAAGCAAATGACAAGAATGTTTGGATGGCTTTAAAAAATGTCAGGTGATATTTGAAAGTGTCAAACAATATAGAGAGCATGCGATTAAGTATTTAATCGTACTAAGGAAAACAATTGTACTTCGGTGTTTATTCTCTTACTATTTAAAATGTAAGAATCAACCAAAAAAAAGAACGCAGCTTCAACCCATGTCCAACCTTATACCGTGATAATCAACGTTTTGTTTTTGGTTAGATTGTGACAAATTGCCACTAAATTCCAGCTTACTGTTTTCAGACGGAGCTTGAGTGCTCATATCATTGTGTCAGGATCTGTTTTATCCAGCGCTGACTGCATCAGTTGTTTGTTGTCTCTGTTGGTGGTCATGCTGCTGATAGTATCGAATACCGCATTGAACATAGCTGCTGATTAACATAACCAGGATGTCCAGACATGCCAGTTAAAAAATTGATGTTGGCAAGCCCATGTCTGGGATTTCTTTTCGCATTAATCATGGAAATCAAAAATGCACATGATAAATGCAGAAAATTTAGAATGTTTTAACTGCAGCGAATTGGCAGTGACATTGGTGAATTAGATTACTCTGTGAATTAGGTTGCAGATTGATGAGTCAAAGGAAGAACTTTCATCAAATGAACTTAACAATAACATTGTATTCGGATTCAGAAACCTGTTCGCATGCTACCAAAGAAACGAGGAAATGACATAGGAAATTACACAGAGGTTACATTTGGGACAAATATTGTGGAGAAGCGATATAATTTCCAGATTTAAAGTTTGCACTCGCTAAAGAACAAGATTTAGCAAACCTGGAGTTTTTGGAGGGTTTGAAAAATGTGTAAGACCACTCAAAAAGCAGGACTCCAGCTTCATATATAAAGGAAAGCAAATAGAAGCAAGAATGCCTGGCACAAAATATGAATTTCCCAATCATAGCAGTCGTACTTTCATTTCTTCAATTAGGATGTGATGTTTACAACCACTAATGCATCTCTGGGTCAACTGTGACGCATCTATTGTGCACCTCTATATCATGGTGCATGAATCGAATTGGAAAGGCTAACTTTACTTTTTGCATACGAGAAGTGATGATGGCAAGATGAGATAGTCTGTCTTTAACCAATCTTTATTTCTGCTAATGTTACAGTCCATTGTTTATTTCTAACACAGTTTCGATGATTTTAAACATGCATTACCGTAAACGTGCAATTTATAAGGTTTGTAGAATATTTCATTTAATTCGTATTCTGCAAGTACGTCATAGGCATCCTTGACATTTCCAGCAAAACCAAAATCGAAAGGTGTTAAATATGCAGCAGCAAGACGATGTATAAATGCGCTTTATAATTAAATTACAAATTTAAAATCGCAGGAAACAATTATAAGTATGGTAAGCCATTTTCCAATAAAAGCAGAGGATACTCTTATAAGCCTATTTAACAATTTTCCCACAATTAATAGGACTTTGTATCACTTGTTACCGAACATGCAGATTCTTTGAGGTTTACTTGATAATAATATCCAACATACTTCGAGCGATTCCACTGGGAAGACTTTTGGTACCTTTGAAGAAACAAGTTTTGATGACAGCCTCTTTACTCCTTCTGATTTCTCATCCTGATCTTATATTTCATCACATATAAAATAATTGCAGTATTCCTTCAAATAGTATGTTGTAATATATTTTCAATCATCATTTCTCATTAAATATTCCCTTTCAACTTTCTACGGGTATATTTTCAATTTGAATTTTGCGACTACCATGCACAGGGTTAATTCCTTATGCGTTTTTAATGCACTTGCAAGTTCTCACGTCTCGGGGACAACCATGCCATTAAATCAGAATTAGAAATTGTTGATTATTACTTGAAAAGGCAGTATTCATTGACAAATTCATCTACTTAGATTTCACAAGCAAGAGAGAACATGTTACAGTGAAATTTAGTCAATGCATGGGTTTTAAACTAATTTACTAATCTCAAGAATGCATGGTGTAATTATGAACTTTGGAGCATTCCACCTATGTCGCTGGAATGTATTACTCTTATATTTGTGGGAAATTCTTCCAATGATGTCTCACATTATGTCACGTCACTAATAAACTGCTGGGATCGGGTGGCATTGAAAACTGAGAGCCAAAAACTGTGACATTTATGCGAGGGGTCAGATTTTGAGAATTTAGCTCGAATTCCAGGGAAATATATTGGAGTGTGTCATATTTGTCCGATTTTGTTTGGGCAGATTGTTTGACGCTAGAATATGGCATTGAGTTTGCTCTTCTAATTATCCAGTTGTTATAGTTTGCATCGCACCCTCGCTGTTTTTGGCGTCCACAGTAAGTGAGGTCTCGATTTCTAAACTTTACGAGCTGCCATGCTTAACATGTACTCGCCTCTCTGCTCGAATATTCCTGTGTCTGCAGAATGCAGTCACCAGTTCTGTTGTTGCAGTTGCTGGAGATCCTCCACCGCTAAACCATTACCACACGACGCCTGGGGAAGGAACACCTTATATTCAGCCTTGGGACTCTGCAAGAACACGGATAAATGTGGACTTCAACAGCTTCCTCATTTCCCGTCCCACGCCATTATCCCAATCTCAAGCGTACAAATCGGCACCGCCCTCTGGACCAGTCCATCAAACCTCCTCTAACATATTACTTTGGGCCTCACCTTCACCACCCTATCACTTTTCCAGCTACCTACCCACAACTCCATTCCCTCCCAGTTATCTCTCAGCCCCAACCCACATGCCTCATTCCTAATGAAGCGCTTATGTCCTAAACATCGATTCTCCTGTTCTTCGGATGCTGGCTGACCTGCCATGCTTTCCCAACACTACGTTCTGGACTCTGATCTCTACCATCTGCAGTCCTGACTTTACCCTAAGACCTAAGTCCATCTTGCTTACCACACTTAACAACAACTCAACTAACTGCTAATTGCAATTCTGTCAAACCCCTCCTTCTATTGTCTCAACGTTGCACAATACACTCAATGTGCTGCGGTGAATTCCGCAAATTTACAACCCTTTTGGAACGGTAATTCATCCTCACCTTCGTTTTCTGTCTGCCATCCTGCATTTTATTTTAACATGAGGAAGCACCTATTCCATGTTTACGTTATATACTGGAAGGCTGAAAGTATTCCTTATTGTCTTCACAAAACATCTGCAAGGAGAAACGTGCACACTTGTGCGTATCTATGTCCCCTTCAATCCTTGTAATATTCTGTAAATTCCACTTTGGAAATACAACCAGTCTGACTCAAGATTTGTACACAGACAGACTATAACTTCACAAACCGAATATAACCCGTTCAATTCTGATGGGGTAACCCCGACGAGCGGGACAACGTGTCCGCAACTAATACTGCATTGACGACAGAAGCATTGCAACAGAATCGGCCATTCTGCTCTTTAACCCGCTCCGAAATTCATAAGAATTATGGCTAAACATTTGAACTCAACAGCCTAATTTTGCTTTCACTCCATAACCTTTGATCCTTGTCGCCTCAGATTGTGTACTTAGCCTCTTTTCCGATCACATTAATTGTTTTGGCATTCATTACTTCCGATGGTAATGAATTTCAGAGTCGAACTGCACTTTCGGTGGACTTCAGACTCCTCATCGTTGTCCGATACAGTGAACGTTGGATCGTCACATTGTGATCTCCGTGTTCTCGACATACACTCATACCATGGGCAACATCCTCCCTGTATCTACCCTGTATAGTCCTGCTAGAAGTTTATAACTCTCTGAGGGATTTCTCATTAATTAATTTGAACCTTGTTGAAACAATCCTAACCAATCAATCTCTCTCCATACCTCAGTGCCACCATCCCGGGAATCAGACTGGGAAACGTTCATTGCACTCCTTCAACAGCTACACCATTGAGAGCATGATATGTGCAGCATTCCTAATTCTTTGCATTTACAGACCATTTCAAATATTCCATTTTGTAGAAATTAAGGTGAAACTACGCCCAGTTGGTTTTATGAAAACGACAGAAAAGAAACCGTTCTGTGGATTATCAAGATGTTTGCAGTTGCACGTTCGTGGATTAGAGTGGCGCTGGAAAAAGTCACAGCAGTTCAGGCAGCATCCAAGGGGCAAAAGCCCTTCGTCAGGAATGGAGGCAGAGACTCTGCAGAGTAGGGATAAATGAGAGGGGGTGTGGGTGGGGAGAAAGTTACATAGAGTACAATAGGTGAATAGGGATGTGATGGCGGTGAAAGGTCAGAGACGTGGGTGGGGGAAGTTGGCAAAGTGGACAATGTGTGATTGGGGGTGTGGATGAAGGTGCTATGTCAGAGAGGAAGGACGAGTCGAGAGGTGGAAAGAAAGATAGTCATGTAGGACAGTTCATGGGGACGGTGCTGAGCTGGAAGGCATCTGGCCACAACATTGAAAAGATTATGTCTTATTTCCTCATACATTTCTCCGTTTGCGAATTTTCCACTTCACGTTAAATATTCATTGTCATGTCCTATTAATTTTAGCCTTTAACCTTTATTGTTCTCGTTACTAGACATGAAGTTTATACCCGCTATGAACTATGTTACCTCCTTCCGCACATTCATCAACTCAATTATATGTTGTCTCATTCTTCTAAACTCAGGGGTATATGGGCCTAAAATGTTTCATTAATTGACAATGATGTTCGATCTACAGCTCGGGAGTTAAAGAAATGAACCATCAGCAATATATCACACAGCTTCAGAATAAAGATCCAGAATTACCACACATTTATTTACGACTATTTATATTTATTTAAAAAATCCTGAATGCTCCATTTTTATCTTTATGTCATATGCCCAGTCGTATGACAAAGGCCCTGATCTCCAGCATCTGCAGCACTCACTTACTCCTACATGACTGACAAAGGCAGACATATGCCCGTGTCTCACTGTTCTCTCGTGCCTTTTGATGTTGTAGCATTTTTTCAGACGTTTCATCGATTACGTGCCTGTAGAAAAATGTTAGAACAGTCATCTTCTGTTTGAGTACGAATTCTATGAACCAGGCAAAGTCTGCAGAAGTGTAATACTGAATTTCACAGCGTGCATTAAACTGTTATCGTCCAATAGGTGAAAAGGAATGCAAATTAAATTTTGGTACATGCTGCTGAAGAAAGTAAACAAAAGCAAATATTTTTCATTGAAGTATGCAAGGCATTGGTTTGTTTGCATCTGGATTGCGGCGTAGAGTTTTGGTCACCACATAACAGTAGAAATCACACAGCATCAGATTGTAGTACAACATGTGTATTTGGAAGCACGTGCTTTCGTAGCGCTGCCTCGTGATCACGTATTTGTGGAGTCGCACCTTAAGACACAGATTTGCAAGCAAAAGATCAAAGTGTCATGCAGCTCAAATGTATTGAACACATATGAAATGGGTTTTCCAGTTTCGGTTCATCATTATGCAAACCCCAAATCTCCTTTTAAGTCACATTCTCAAGATAACTTCAGATTTCCTGATATATGGTGTCATCTCAACTCAGGCAATGCATGAAAGGTTTGAAGCTATAGTCTGTATCCAAATCTAGGGTCGGACTGGTTCTATTTCTAAAGTCTAATTTACAGATTTTTTCAAGGATTGACTGTACGTTACGCATATTGAGCAAAATAAAATACGGATTCTGCGAAAAAAAAGATATACTGTATAAATTTAGACGTATGTGCGTGCATGAGACACAGATCTAGTGTTTGCAAATGCTAATAGTTTGGGAGTAAATACGTGTGTGAGCTTGTGCTTGTGTGTGTGTGTGTGAGAGAGAGAGAGATGGAGGGTGTGTCTTGCAGTGGGGGCATGTCTCGTGTGACATGAACAACCTGCCGGTTGAGATCATTCTCAGGGTACCAAATTGGCTATCAGCCTCTGCTCGGTTACTTTATGCGGTTGTTTCTTTTTCCCAAAGTCTGCCTTGGAGGATGGTGATGCGAAGGTCGTCACGTCTAATGGTGGGTTCTGTGTCTACACCCTGAGACGTCTTGCAGCGTCTGCCCTGACTGTCTTGTAAGGTGGTGTGGGCGATATTTTCCTGAAAGCTGGGCATTTTGCTGCGAATAATGATCTCTTTAAGATTTCGCAATTGTTTACAGTCGGAAAGTGGAGGAGTGTATATTGGCGAAACGGAGCAGACAACTCATGAATGAACACCGCACAATAATCACCAGGCAAAGGTGTTCCCTCACAGTTGGGGAATACGACAGTGAACCTCGACATTCGGTCTCAAACTTTCGGGTGATTATCCTCCAAGCCAGACATCGGGACAACTAATAACGCAAAGTGTCCGAGCAGACATGATTTGGAGTTGCAGGTGTGAGATTCGGATTTACTTATTAAACTTCACACAACGCAAGGTTATGCTGCCACAGCTTTATTTGGAGGCAGTTGCATTCCAAGAAAGAACGCTGCTCCTTCATCAGATGGTTGTGGAATGTGAGATCATAAGCCAAAGAATGTATAGGAAATTTATACAGTGCTATGCAAATGAAATAGCATATCTACAAAATGCTGGATTATTTGTTAAGTCTCTCATCTTTTAAAATGACCATGTTGGTTGCAGTTCTTTCATATGTAAATCGTAGAATCCGGCAGGTAACTGATGACCTACTTCTTCTCCCAGTTCTTGTGGCCTTGTGTTACTCGAACGATGTCAATCACAATCGTCAGGCACGCCCTGTAACTGCAGTCAAGAGCATCAATACATTTCCACGCTATACATCTCTATGACTCTAATAGACAATGCAATACTTTGAGAACCACTATATGTGTATTGAATCAGAAAATGTATAACAAATGTGCTCAAGAGTGTCATCTTACTTGGTTGCATGACTAAATTGCTGTCAGCTATAACTTGTAAATACATTCAGAATAGTACAGTCATAGATTCACACAACATGGAAACAGACTATTCAAACCAAATTGTCCAGGTTACCTCAAGTGAAATATTCTTATTTGTCTGCATTCGTCCAATATCCCACAAAGCCTTTCCTTTCCATGTCTATCGAAAGATGTTTTCTTTAATTATTGTTATTGCACTCGCATTTTTCACTTCCTTTGTCAGTTCGTTCCATATGCAGACCACCGTCTTGGTCCCTTGGGTCTCTTAATTTTGTTGTTTCTCCACTAGAATCTATGACTTGTAGTTTATGAATGCCATACATTAGTTAAAATACCTTGCAACTTAAATATCTAATGATCTCTCCGAATCTGTAAAACTCTCCCTCAGCCTCTACTCCGCAAGGGAAGTATATCCCCACCTATCCTGCTTCTTCTTATAACTCAATTTCTCCAATCTTGCTGACACAGAGAAAACCTTTTCCGCATACTCAAAGGTGACATTGACTTTCAGCAGAGAGATTATGTTTGAGTTGCACAGGACTTTGTACAGGCAACAGCAGCAGTACTTCGTGCATTTCTGGTAACCACATGATGGAAAGGATGTGATTGCGCTGGAGTTAGTGTACACCAAATTCAGCCTTGGGTTGCACGGCCATCTATTAACAGAGATGGCACGAGATAACCTTCTATGAAACAGCAAATGTATAATATTATGAGGTGCAATGGCAGAGTGGATGAGAAGCAATTGTTCATCTTATTTGAAGAGAGATTAGCAAGGGACCATAATTTTATATGGCTGGGGATTTCAAGGGGCTTTGAAGAAATGTCCTTTTCACCCAGAGTATCATGGGTGTGTGGAATGCATTGCCAACAGGGTCACTGAGGTGAAAACCTGACATCATGTGAAAATGCGAGTATGATCTCTTGAAGTGCGATAACATTGGAGCCCATGGGACGAATGAAAACTTCATGTCACTTCGATGCTACCCACTTGATGTGCTGCCGTGCCTCTTCTGTTAATTTTCATTCCATGATTTACTTTTTCTTGTTACTTATTGCTTGTTAATGTGTGTCGCTGCCTATTCCACAAGTGATTGCCAAACCCTTTTTGCCAATGGAGGGGTTTAGAATTAAGTAAATTGTTAATCATCTGGTATCACCTTCAGTCAAGAGCAGCTAATGACTTCCTCAAAGACAACAGTGAACGGGATTTGTTTGATTTGTTTTATACGCGAAAATCAACAATAGTCTCATGGTCGTCACTTGGCTGAAATACTTCATTGTATTGAAATTCCGGAAAAGTTATCCCTTCTCGTGATCGATGGCCTGGGAAACAGTCTATGTTCATCTATTCCATCTATGTCTTTTAACGTCTTGTACACCTCTATCAAAACATCTCTTATCCTTCTTCGCTCCAATGAGATTAGCCCTCATTACCTCAATCTTTCTTCATAAGACATGCCATCCAGTCCACGCAGCATCCCATTAAATCTCCTATGCACACTGCCTAAAGGTTCTGCATCTTTCGTATATAGAGGTGACCACAATTGAACACAGCATTCCAAGTGTGGTCTAACCAAACTCTACAGATCTGCTGCATAAACAACCAACTCTAAATCAAAATCCCCCTTGCGAATAAAAGCCAGCACACCATATGACGTCCTGAAAATCCAATAACCTTGGTTGACAACTTTTAGGGATGCATGAATATGGACCTCAGATCCTTCAGTTCCTCGACACTGTCAAGAATGTTGCGTTCAAACATGTATTCACCATTCAAATTCGACTTTTCAAAGTGAAAACATTCACACTTTTCTACGTTGCTCTCCAGCTTCCACTGATCAGCCCAGTTCTGCAGTCTGTTAATGTTCTCTTGCATCCGACAACAGGCCTTCACACTACCCACAATTCTACGAATCTTCGTGTCATGGGCAAACGAACTAATCTTTCCTTCCAGTTCCTCATTCAAGTCATTAATAAAGTCAGAAACAACAATGGTTCCAGAACCGATGTCTGTGGAACACCATTGGTCAACGAGCTCCAGCCAGTGTACTTTTCATCTGCCATTGCGTTTTGTTTTTTGCGGGTCAGGCAAATCGGCATCCAGACAGTTTTCCTTATATCCAATACTTCGTAATCTCTGAATGAGCCTACCATGTGAAACATTAATAAATGCTTTGCTACATTTTATGCACATCACCTGTCAGTTATGTGTACGCAAAACAATGTCAGTCGCTGAACTGATCATAAGACTTCATTTTTTTTTCATCAAAATAAACAAAATACGTGAACAACCAAAATTTCATTTAAAAACTATCTGAAATTGCATTGTTAGTTTATTATTTTTCAATGAGTGCTCAATTCAGTTCGAGAGTAATGTTAAATATGTTCATCAAAATTACCAATTCCAGTTGTCAATTTGCTGAACATTGTTAGTAAAGAGGACGTTAGGGTACAATTAAAAATATGGATACATCGTCTGAACAGTTAGGCTTGCCTCTCAGAATGAGTTGTCAAATTCTTTTGCCCCTGTAGAGTGTCAGCAACTTTAAAAATGTATTTTTCTGATTAGCGTTTTTTTTCACTTCCAGAGTCTATCTTGTAACAAATGAAACGTTGACTTGAATTTTAGAGCAGTTCGCATGTGCCTACTATGCACAACTTTTTTTTAGGATAACCTTTTAATGTCTGTGTGCCCAAGACTTTAAGGTACTTCCTGTGGTACAGAACATATTTTGTTTATTTGATTATTCAAACTTTTGAATTTATATTGTATTACCACTTCAACCATCAATTACTTTATGTTTGAAACCACAATTTCCTCAAATATGTTCCAACATGTGTTGATATCATGTGAGTCTTTGCCCATGGACAATCCCATGTCTTCCAAACTCTTTTATGGAATTTTAGAAGAAATACTTTAGAAGAGGCACTTCGGCCCATCGATTCTATTCTACCTTAGCTGTGCCATACATGCAGGTTCCAACTTGCGGATTTGGTCAATAGATATGGAAATCATGACACTGTAAGTGTTCATGCAAGTATCGTTAACACTTTGGATGATACCCGTCTCAAATACCCTCCGAGGCAATCCGTTCGAGAATACCAACATTTCTGGTTTTAAATGTGTAGCCCTCAACTCCCCGGAAAACATCCTGTTTTCCAAGACAACTGTGCCCCCTTTGTTGTGTCCCGTGGTCGAAGGGAGACAGCGATTTCCTTATCACCATGACCATGCCTCTCGTAGACAGTTATTGCTCCACAGTAAGCAACACGAGTTGATTCAGTCTCCAAACAGAGCCTCCTGTCCCAGTTGTGCTCGACTGTGCTACATTCTTCATGAAGCAGGCCTTTGTTCCAACTACATTCCCTCCAACATACTGGCAAAATTCTACTGCAGACATATCAAATTTACTCCCTCTGCAGTCTTTGAGAGAAAGTGAGGGCTGCAGATGCTGGAGATCAGAGCTGAAAATGTGTTGCTGGAAAAGTGCAGCAGGTCAGGCAGCATCCAAGGAAAAGGAGAATCGACGTTTCGGTCTTCCTGAAGAAGGGCTTATGCCCGAAACGTCGATTCTCCTGTTCCTTGGATGCTGCCTGACCTGCTGCGCGTTTTCAGCAACACATTTTCACCTCCCTCTGCAGTCTCCCAACCCGACAGTTTCAGTGAGCTCATACAGGATAAAATCCTCTCCGAATTCTCTGATGAGCTTCATGCCTTCAAAACAGTTATACAAATATATTTTATTCCTGTTTAATTTGGAAGATGAGGCAAGAATATCTTCTTCTGGAGAACGACATTAAATGCATTCACAGTTGTTCCTTTTTTAAAAAAAAAACTTGCCATTCTACCCATATTCGAATATGTTTCCAAAGTTATTTCACAGAGACGAAGTCGTCCATTCCTATGCCTTATCCATTGGCAGAATGAATCAAGAATTCTGCGTGATTTTCCTATTTGCAGGCAACACCTTGTGAATGCCTTGGTGCCTGTCGAAAATTGGTTTTGATCTTCTTTGAGATCCCGAGTTTTGCGTGTTCACATCTTCCTCATTCCACTGCAAAAGTGTATTATGCAAAGTACTCCAACATAATAAATCATAAGTCACACGACATTAAAAGCCCCTTCATGGACACAATAATTCATGATCCACATAATGTGAAAACGCCTTCACCAACACAATATCAGAAAAAACTTCAATAAAACAATTCCACGACCCTACGACACCAATAACGTACCCCAACAACATACTATTCATTGATTCTGTTCTGAGAGCCCGACAAACACTGAATATTATTCATGTTAATGTCCAATACGGTTTCCTTCTTCATGTTTTATGTAGAGTTTTCGCAACAGTTTCTTGCAAGGGAGATGATATTTCAGCATCTCCTTTCCCTGCGGAGAGAGGTAATTGTTCGATGAGGAGTCAGGTCTGAAAGTGAGGAATTGCAGTTTTACCAGAAAAAAATCAGGAAACATTACTCAGCCTCTTTCACCATTGATAGCGCTTTCGTCAGAGGAAGGAGGATTCCTATCCAATCAGTATCTGGTATACTCCTTTCTCTCGGTGTTAGGATATGGGAAACCGATTCCCAATCCATCATCGAACGTTCCAACACTGAATGAGGGAGTGAACTATCATCCACCCGAAATCGTAATGCATTTGGCGTTAGCCGAAATGTGTTAAAATTTACAACTAGAGATGGTCAGCTAATGCTGACTATGCTAATTTAATGAAGGATAGAAGCAACTGGGAATTACAGTTACCTGCTTCTCAGGAGGGTCGAGGTTGTTCCTGCCAACGTACATCAAATGAAATTGGGCACCGATTTGTTCACAATCTTCCTTTGACAAGTCTACCATGACTGTAATGTTGAAAGGATGAGTACTCAGTTTCAGCCCGTCAAAGCCCCGAATATGATTCGTAGCTCAGCTACAGAGTGGTCAGAAGAGATTCAGTGAGATGTTATTGGGAATGAAGGGTTGACCTTTGAAATATTGACTGGATATGCAAGGATATTTTTACTGAGGTATGTACCATTGAGAGATGGCATTATACAGGTTTATAAAATCATGAGATGCACAGATGAGGAGAATTACAGGTGCGTTTTCCATTGTGTGGGGGAGTTATTGAAAACGTCACATATTTTCAAGGTGAGAGGAGAAACTTTTATAAATACATGCTGGTATTTTTTACACAAAGAATGGTTCGATTGTGGAATGAACTTGCACAGGTAGAGTTGGACATCGAGTTACGACATTTAAAATTCATTAAGGTCAGTATGATAACAAGAATTGTTTGAAGGTAGATTGGCCAAGCACAGAGAGGTGCGACTAGTTTATTTTTGTTTGTGGATGGCACGAACTGGCTGGATGAACGTTTCTGCGTCTGTGCTGTGTGACGCTTTTACACTACGTATTATTTATGTGATCATATTGTCATCGTCAGAGAGCAACTGTTCATTGATATCTGTATCTGCATGTAAAGATAAAGACGAATTTACCTAAATGTCCTTCTTCCACCTCAAGACCCTGAATTTGTACATTTGGTATTCCCACACCAATTTCAGAAGTTGAAGAAGAAAGTGCAATGTAACTTCAGGCAGGCAAACAAAGATTAGACATTAAATTTGCCTTACGCAGTGACTGAAAATTCATCACGTTGATTCAAATATGAAGTTTTAGGATTTCCATCCGGTAATCTTGATTTACGTTTGAGAACATAAAAAGAAAGATCAATCAGATCTTCCACAATGCCATTGCGGGATGGAGCCTTGCTTCAGTATCTCGGAAGATGAGACAGAATATTTATGACTGCGATGAAGAGAGAGTTTTCAAACAAAGACTGTGGCGTTCTCTGTCACAGAAACCGGTTGTGGTCGTTTCCTTAAATGTATTAAAGAAATAGCAATGCGTATTTCTGAGGGCTCCGAGGATGCTTGAGCATCGGGAGAATACGAAAAAAATAGTGTTGAGATGTCAGATCGCTCTTTTTTTCGATATCTCTCGAAATATGCATTTAGTTCGTGTACTCATCACTGAGCGTAAGAGGCACCATTCCTGTGCACAGAGTAGGCTTGTTGACAGAGGTTATCTGATCCGTCTATTGAATGAATTAATGCTCCGTTCCGTGTCATCAAAGAGCCAGGACCACAAGAACGTTTCCTTTGTTTCTTTTTGCCTGTTTGAAGTTGTCGACTATGGCGTTCCAACGTGTAATTTTGCCAGACTATAAAATCTCTTTTTTTGCAAAACGTGCACATAAATAACCAGTTTCCAATTTTGAAGCAATTGTTGATAATTTCTACTGACAGCAATAAATATGAGTACGATTTTATACTGACGTATTTGATCATGGTATAGATTTTATATTCATTCATTTTTTTGAAAAATATCCTGCTCAAGAGAGGTTTTAGAACATTGATACCTGATTTTGAAGATGAAACTTTTCAATGGATGTTTGATATGTATGTTTCAAACAAAAATCGCACTAAACAGAAATTATCACACATCAAAATTCTGATTGAAAATCTAAGGGGTAACTGTGCAAAGCATTTTTAACAACCCGGGGAATTAAGGAAATCAGTGTGAAATCTAGCCTCAGCTACAAAGAGGTTCCGCTAAAATATATTGCTCTCGTCCATTTTTTGTTATATATACTCTGAGAGTTTGTTTCAATAGCGATTCCATTGCATTCTTTAGTTCTCCTCTGATTTTTTTCTTGGCTGTGGCATAAATACAGGGATTCAGGAAACAACTCAACAACTTAAGGATATTTTCTGTTTCAGTTGCGATATATTCAGGGTCGTTTAAGTCACCTCTGTAATGATTAGGGTGCGCCAGTCTGGCAAAATAGCAGAATATGTCAACCAAAGTAACATGAAACTGACGGATACCGAAAATAATAAAACGATGGACTTCCTCCGGTTCTCCGTCTCTGCATTGCTTTCATTCCTATTTCTCTGACCACGGAGCCTAATCCGAGTTCGATTCGCCATCACAATGCAGTGGATGGTTAAAGAATTAAACGAGAAAATTAAGAGAAATGGAAGCCAACCAAGCCAGGCACTATAAATCCAGACCAACGCTCCCCATGCAGATGATGTTACACTTGATCGACTGCCTCATTGGATTCCATCAATGATTTCCTCTGGCTCATATGCAAACAAAACTGGAATATTCTTTGACAAAGTCAAGACCGAAATGATTATTAATACCGTGGTTGCAGTTCTTTCGGTACAATATAATGTTTTAAATCTCTGGCAGCCGATCATCACAAATCTGTCAAATGTGAAGGACACAGTGAACCAAACAGTTAAATCGAGACTGATGACAGTCATGTATATAATGAGCTTGCAAACAGGTGTAAGGGAGGAGAAGGAAAATGGAAAGTGATAACTGAAAATGCGATACACTACAACATTATTTATGACGACCAATAGATCCGATGTTGCCGTGACCATGATATAAGCAGTGATGCATTTGGAAAGACCACAGTGTCTTCATAAACGAATTAAAATAGTCATCGTATTCGCTGTAATAAAGACAGATATAAGAGATAGAGTCAGCAATATTGCACAGCATGATTGAAATAGAGGTGTAGATATTTAGTAAGAGGATGTGAACACATTCTGAGTGATTAACAAAACATTACATTTACGCACAGGTTTAATATGCTGCTGTAGTCATCATTTTGTTTGGTATTACCAGACAGTCCAAAGAACGACACGACTCCTTGCAGGCGGCACATTGGTGGCAATTGTTAACACACGAGTTATGCACCCATTTAAAATGGAGAAGCCGAAAGTGTTCAATCACTGGTTTGATAATCTTCTGTGAAAACTGACAGTGGAAAAAATAGAGTATTCAACGCTTACACAGGTAAAGTAAAATCAACCAGAAAAAAACTCGATCAATGGCTTCCCTAGAAGACCAGCAGCTGCAAGAAGTGGATAGTAAATCTCTTGCAACAGCAAAACCGGTGGTTTCCTCATTTCTAAAAACGAATGACTGTTGTAGTTGTTGAAGGTCTCTGGCTGCCGTATGACCAACACATGGAAATACTAAGCTGTATTTTTGCACACATCAGACCTCCATTGAGTCGATTACGTCAAATCATCACTTACATTAGTTGCGCTCATTTAGAATGTTTTTGTTTTGCATAACACAATGAAACATTCTCGACTTCACTTTCGTTGTGCTCTATGCATTGGACGCCAGATGTCATGTACATCACCTTATTTCAGAATTCAGACAGACGAATTTTATGAAAAGTAACACTGCCTCCTGACTATTTTTGTTATTAATACGTTTATTAATTGTACTCTGCGCTTCCTCGTTGCCAAGTGCTGAATCCTTACGCATATCGTAGCTCATCAAATTCGAATATTTGACCAGTTTCTGAAATTGCATACTTAGTGGCGAATAGAGGAAAATGCACACGAAGAGATTGACTTACCACATTGGATATTTTTTTCATGTATCACATGTGAAGAATGCAATTCTCTTATCCAGTAACTCATTCCAGACCAGTGGGACATTTACTCTAGCTCATTTGAACGCCTGGGATTAGACAAAGAACACTGAATAAATATCAATATTCCTTACAGACGACATGCATACTTTCTACGATATTCAAGCAACTGACTAATGATAAAGAATATGCGGGTGGAATTAAACATCAATACCTTTGCGAGAGATGTCGGATCAGAAAAAAAACGTATTGTGCTTGTGACAGTGCTGTTACTTTGTAAATTATATTCTGTCTTTTTTATATGAAGAGATCATAAAGGCATAGCTGCCGCAGTGTCGATTTCAATAATGATTTGGAGGTATCGTTGTTGGACTAACACTCCAGTTTATAGTCCAACAGTTTTATTTTCATGCATTACGTTTCCGTTTAAAGCTGGAAAAGGAATGGCCAGTGCTCTCAGTTCATGCCCTTTTTTCGACTTTATTTTAGCTGCAGCAGACACAGGTTGGTGGAGTGCAGGGAAGTCGCCAGCTTCTTTAAAAGACTTTTCTGAATTTATATTGAAGTTTATGTCGTTGAAGTTGTTTCCTTCCGTCTATAAATGTCTGTGTTTGATTTGTTTTTGCCATGGATATATTCATGTGCTGTTACAGTATTGGAACAGTTAATTACTAATAGCTATTGGAGCGGATTGGTGCAGTATTTCAACAGTTATGTTATTCAAAATTACGGTTCAAATGTTGAGGCTACAACTGTTGTCCTGAAATTACTGTTTTTTTTTCCCTGAATGTCCAGTGCTTTGATGACTTGTATCAGATGGTGAACACTCACTTCACATCAACCTTTATACAAAAATCAGTCAGGACCACCTTCTGAAAATACTTTGAGAGGGTCAAGCCTGTACCATTGCATTTTGTCGGGATGGTTTGATCATTCAAGTTTGGTTTTAGATCCGCATCGGAGCTATTGCACAAAAAATAAGAGGCATGGGATCGAGCGTGATTTGGTGTGGGGATCAGAAATCGGCTAGCTGAGAGAAGACAGAGGGTTGTGGTTGATGGGAGATGTATATCCTGAGTTCAGTTACCAGTACTGTAATGAAAGTATCTGTTTCGGCCACTGCAGTGGGTCATCTTTAAACAGGACCTGAATGAGGGCGTAGCAGAATGGGTAAGGAAAATTGTGAATGACACTAATGTTGGTGGATTTGTGGACAGTGACGAACGATGTTGCAGGTTACAGTGCGACATTGACAAGCTACAGAGCTCGGCTGAGAGGTGGAAAATGGAGTTTACTGTGGATAAGTATGAAGTGATTCACTTTGGAAAGAGCAACAGAAATACAGAGTGGTGGGCGAGAGGAAATTCTTGATAGCGCAGATGAACAGAGACATCTTGGTGTCCATGTGCATAGATCTATGAAAATTACCACTCAGGTTGATATGGCTGTTAAGAAGGCACATGTAGTATTGGCATTTGTGGTAGAGGGATTGATGCTCATAGCCACGAGGATACGTTTCAGCTGTGCAAAATTCTGGTGCGGTCATACTTGGAGTATTTCGCGCAGTTCTCGTAACTGCATTACAGTAAAGACGAGGGAACTTTGGAAAGGACTCACAGCAGATTTACCAGGACGTTGCTGAGTATGGAAAGAAGTTCTGACGAGGAAAGGCTGAGGGACTTGAGCTGTTTTCGTTCGAGAGAAGAAGGTTGACATGTGACTTAATTGAAACATGTAAGACTATTAGAGGTTTAGATAAGGTGCACACTGACAGCTTTCACCCTCGGATGGTGATGGCCAGCACGATGTGGCATAGATTTAAATTTTGGGCTCATTGATATAGGTCTGATGTCAGAGGTAGTTTCGTCACTCATAGACACTCAGGGCGTGGAATGCCCCACTCATAACATTAGTAGACTCGCCAAGTTAATGGGCATTTAAATGATCATTGGATAAACATTCGGATGAAAGTGGAATAGTTCCGGATGAATCAACTTCAGATTGGTTTCACAGATTGAGGCAACATCGAGGGCCGAAAAGCCTGTCATGTGCTGCAATGTTCTAGATTCTATGTTCTATGATGGCATTTAGACCCAAATTAAAGGACGGAAAATCAGCAATTGAATCTAATCACACTGAGGTACCAAGAGTTAAGTGGACATGCTCAGGCTTCTTATCATTTATGGGAAGTTTCATCAGAATACAGATTGATCAGAAGCTTGGTAAGTGAATGAAACATACATTATAGACATTTGCTGATGCTATGTATTTGGAACTTGGAATGCTTTGCCTCAGAGTAAAAGGAGAATTTCATGCGTATCCGGAGAGGAGATAAACAAGCACTGCAGAAGGACGAGAACAGAAATTCCAATAGTTGTCTGAAATTTGTCTATTTGCAATATGGAAGTAATGTCCTTTCACTGTAGAACAATCTGAAAATCACATTACCTGGCTTTATTCTTTGAAACTAGACAGTCCATTTCTTCATTCACCCCCCGCCCCACCCAGTCAATATTCATTTTGGTCATCAATTCATGACTGCCGGTATCGCACATAAAAGAAGGAAAATCCAAATCTTTCCATGAAACAACAGGGGGAAAACAGCGCTCTGAAGAAAAGGCGTAGAAGTAAGGATCGAATTGATTTCAATTGAGTTACATAAATTGTCACTTGTACTCACATGCCTGTGTTGAAAAATTTACTCTTCCATCGATGTCGGGTTATCTTAGATACACAAGTAAGTAATTCCGGGAACTTGGAACAACTAACATAGACATGGAAAGCACAGGAACGTGCACTTCGACGGATGACGTTGTCCTGAACATGCATCCAAATTAAACTAATTCATTCTGTCTTCCCTTTGTCCATATCCCTACATGACTTGCATTCTAACGTGCATACCTAAAGGCTTCCTTAGCTCCCCCTTCTGCAACTACCGACATCACGACAGTGCGTTCCAGACTCCAAACACTCACGGCATTAAAGAAACATACCTTTCATATCTCCCTTTGAACTTTGATCCGCTCACCTGAAATGCATGTAATTTAAAGTTAGACACTTCACTGTGGGGAAGAGACTCAGGCCAATAACCCAATCCATTAATTTCATATTTGTGTAGCCTTTTGCCAAGTCTCACCTCACCTCCGCCTCACCAGAGAAAACAACCCGAGCTTTTTAATTGCATTACCTTATCGCTCATATCCTCAAATCCTGGTAGCATCCTGGGAAAATTCTGCTGCACCTTCTACAATGCTCCATAACGTTCCCGTAAAATGATGAACAGAATTGAACTCGAATTGAAGCCGAACTAATGTCTTATCAAGCTGCAACATGATAGCCTGACTGTTACTCACAATTCTCCGAACAATAAAGACAAGAATGTCATAAACCTGTTCTACTGCCCTGTCGATTTCTGTTGCCACTTTCAGGGAGCACTGGATTTGAAAGCAAAATTCCTCTTCAAATAAAAGCTCTTCAGGTTCCTACGATTATATACTCTTCCTTAAGGCATGATCTCCAGGTGCAGCACTGGACTCAACTCCATCTGCCAAATCTCCGTGCATACCTGGAACAGATTACTTCCTGATCTATTCTTTGACAACCTTCTATACTTTCCCACAAACCACTGAACCCTATCTCATCTGTAAACTTACAAACTCACGATCTGCAATTTCATCGATGTCCACAATGCAAACCAGAAACAGCAGAGCTGCCAGTCGTGATAACTATGGACCACCACTTGCCACGGACTTCCTTCAGAAAACAAAAATCCCCTATTCCACCACGTTCCTCTGCCTAGTATGGGCTAAACCAAAAGAATTCATGCGACCTATTCACCGTGGATCCCATGCATTTAAATCTCTGGACGACTCTATCATGAGGGGCTTTGCTGAAAGTCTCAGTAAAATCCATGTCGATAATATCCACAGCACGACCATAAATGACAAGTTTCCTCACCTCCTCGAAACATTCAATCACGTTAATTAGACAAGGGCTTGCGTGCACAAAGGTATTTTTACTGTGTCTAATTCGGCCAGGCGGTTTGAAACATCAAAAGTCTTGTCCATTAGAATACTCTGCAACAGCTTTCCAAATGACAGTGCAATGCTGACTTTTCTTTAGTTTTCTGAAATATCACTGTTTACTTTCTTCAACAGAAGATCAGCAATAAAGGAATAAAGGCTTTATTTTCAAGGTAAAGGCAGCTATGATCAAGGGATTCCCTAGAGGTATGCAGTGGACAATAGAGTTTATTGATGAAGGCTTGGAGATAGCTTTGGCTGAGATAAAAGAATTATTACAGAAAGATTATGGCCTCTCAAGAGTAAGAGTGTGAGTTTATATTTTTGTCTAACTACCGCAAATGGGCAAGGTTCTCAATGAATATTTCCTCCCTGTGTTTATCGTGGAGAAAGGCATGAAGACTTGGTTATGACAGGGGTTAAAACACTCTGATCATTCTAAAACTGACACACAGAGACCCTCACCACTTGCTGCAATGCGTTAAACCTCGAGAGGAAAACAATAATCCAAAGGTCACCATTTAAAGTAAAAATTAACAATTTTATTCTATACGTCTGAAAGAGAATACTAAATCCAAAAACTATTTACACCATTCTCTTAATTCTATCTTTTAACTATCACAGAACAATACTGGTCCGATACATTCCCTCATAAATTTATGTCAAGATCAATTTGAAAACCCGTTATCATCTCCAGATCTCGACCATTCTTTGTGGATTTCTCTGGTTCGACATTAGTGTCCTGCTGCATATATTTGTTTTTAGAAGGAAACTTTCAGACAGCTATATAGCTGGCAGTTTGTTTGTTGGTAGTCGTTGCTATTCTCTTCCAATCCCTTCAAAATGTCTGGTTTTATTCCCCAAAACATAGGATCATTTAATTGGTTTGATGTCATCCCAAATTGAAAAATTGAAATTCGATTGGTATTTGTTATCTGGGGTACGACTGAAATTAATTGGCCGAGTTGGAATTTGTTAGGAGTTGGATTAGCTTCCTGTCTCCTTCAAAAATACAGTACGCGTATAGACCTTCATGACCCCTTCCCCCGAAGAAAGCAAATGGACCAATATAACGAAAAAATGGCTTAATTTCTTATTTGCCTTGACAGCATCACCATGACATGTGTATGACTTTAATCTAAGTTCACATTAACTTCTTGCCAGACAAATATATTTCATAATTGAATAGATACCTACCTTATCTTTATTTTATGAGGTCAAATTCCTCTATGGCCGTCGTCTCTGCGTTCCGTGTGGTCAACTTTCCAGGCCACTTCTATGTCCCAAGAACATCACCTCTGCTTTTGTGTCTTCTGTTTTGTTGAATGTTATTGCCAAATTCGCCTCTCGTGTTCGTTCAAACGGCACAGTATGATCCTACCAGTGCTTACGAAACACCAATCCATTGTTCAAACAGACTTCACAGTTTGTTAACCAATCATAAACTTTGTTTGTGAGTCTTTGAAATTTGGCGGGTGTGTTATTCTTTCCAAAGTGCATCACTTTGACTTAGAACATAGAACATAGAACAGAGAAGAATACAGCGCAGTACAGGCCCTTCGGCCCTCGATGTTGCGCCGATCCAAGCCCACCTAACCTACACTAGCCCACTATCCTCCATATGCCTATCCAAAGCCCGCTTAAATGCCCATAATGAGGGGGAGTCCACCACTGCTACTGGCAGGGCATTCCATGAACTCACGACTCGCTGAATAAAGAACCTACCCCTAACATTTGTCCTATACCTACCGCCCCCCCCCCCCTTAATTTAAAGCTATGCCCCCTTGTAATAGCTGACTCCATACGTGGAAAAAGATTCTCACTGTCGACCCTATCTAAACCCCTAATCATCTTGTACACCTCTATCAAGTCACCTCTAAACCTTCTTTTCTCCAATGAAAACAACCCCAAGTGCCTCAGCCTTTCCTCATACAATCTTTCTACCATACCAGGCAACATCCTGGTAAACCTCCTCTGCACCCGTTCCAGTGCCTCCACATCCTTCCTATAGTATGGCGACCAAAACTGCACACAATACTCCAGATGTGGCCGCACCAGAGTCTTATACAACTGCAACATGACCTCAGTACTCCGGAACTCAATTCCTCTACCAATAAAAGCCAGTACGCCATATGCCTTCTTCACCACACTATTTACCTGGGTGGCAACTTTCAAAGATTTGTGTACATGGACACCAAGATCCCTCTGCTCATCCACACTACCAAGTATCCGACCGTTAGCCCAGTACCCCATCTTTTTATTACTCTTACCAAAGTTAATCACCTCACACTTAGCTACATTGAACTCCATTTGCCACCTTTCTGCCCAGTTCTGCAGCTTATCTATATCCCGCTGTAACCTGCCACATCCTTCCTCACTGTCTACAACTCCTCCGACTTTCGTATCATCCGCAAACTTACTCACCCAACCTTCGAACCCCTCCTCCAGGTCATTTATAAAAATGACAAACAGCAATGGTCCCAAAACAGATCCTTGCGGAACACCGCTAGTGACGGCACTCCAAGATGAACATTTGCCATCAACTACTACCCTCTGTCTTCTTCCAGCCAGCCAACTCCTAATCCAAACCTCCAACTCACCCTCAATGCCATACCTCCGTAATTTCTGCAGTAGTCTACCATGGGGAACCTTATCAAACGCCTTACTAAAATCCATATACACCACATCTACTGCTTTCCCCTCATCCACCTCCTTAGTCACCTTCTCAAAGAATTCAATAAGGTTTGTGAGGCACGACCTGCCCTTCACAAAACCATGCTGACTATCCTTGATCACATTATTCCTATCCAGATGTTCATAAATCCTATCCCTTACAATTCTCTCTAAGATGTTGCCCACAACAGAAGTGAGACTCACCGGCCTATAGTTACTAGGGTTATCCCTACTCCCCTTCTTGAACAAGGGAACCACATTTGCTAGCCTCCAATCTTCTGGCACTACTCCTGTAGACAACGAGGAGATAAAAATCAAGGCCAATGGCTCTGCAATCTCTTCCCTTGCTTCCCAGAGAATCCTAGGATAAATGCCATCAGGCCGAGGGACGTATCTATTTTCACCCTTTCCAGAATTTCCAACACCTCTTCTCGACATACCTCAAAGCCATCTATTCTACTTAATTGTGACTCAGTACTCACATTGACAATAATGTCCTGTTCCTGATTGAATACTGACGAAAAGTATTCATTCAGTGTCTCCCCAATCTCTTCAGCCTCCACACGCAACTTCCCACTACTATCCTTGACTGGACCTAATCCTACCCTAGTCATTCTTTTATTCCTGACATACCTATAGAAAGCCTTAGGGTTTTCCCTAATCCTACCAACTAAGGACCTTTCATGTCCCCTCCTTGCTGCTCTTAGCTCTCTCTTCAGGTCCTTCCTGGCTACCTTATAACTCTCAATCGCCCCAAATGAATCTTCACGCCTCATCTTTACATCGGCCACCCTCTTCCATTTAACAAGGGATTCCAATTCCTTATTAAACCACGGCTCCCTCACACGACCCTTTCCTCCCTGCCTGACGGGCACATACTTATCAAGGACACTCAATAGTTGCTCCTTGAACAAGCTCCACATATCAATTACACCCTTGCCTTGAAGCTTACTTTTCCAGGCCACACATCCTAAGTCATGCCTCACAGCATCATAATTTCCCTGCCCCCATCTATAACTCTTGCCCTGTAGTGCACACTTATCCCTCTCCATCACTAGAGTTCATTTGGGTTTGCAAGCCCAGAAATTTCTTTCACTGTCACTGGTAAATGTACTTGTCATAAACACAGTTTGTCCAACGTTTCGATATAACTGCTTGTCACATTTTCTCCATACAACCTCCAGTCTCGATATTGGATATGAGTCCGACTTTGTAACGGTGCAGACGTCCAATAATTCAAGCAAAATCGTTGAATTCAGTCTGGTCTTGAGTCCAATCTGATTGCCTGAATTCTTGTAATCAAATTGCCTCTTGAAATCTGGTAGGTACAACCATTGTGGATAATGAAAACTTTTTTTTTTATTTCCAGGCAGGGGTCCATCACAATCATTCATAACCAGTGTGAACCGTTAGTTGCATGTGGGCATTGGTATCTAAGAACATCATTGAAATTTATGCATTCTGGCTCAGTTCAATGCCATCCTCGTTGATTTTGGTTACCACACCCTTCTTGGCTTTGGAAGTGTGAAGCTGATTGTGGTGTTACTTTATCTGAACAGCATTCCCTATATCCACTTCATTTACAATTGTATTCTTCCCATGCATCAGACTCATACATATGTCCGCATACTACTGTAACAAACTTTCAACTGTGTTCATTGGTCCTGAGGAAGACAGTGTATTAACCTTTTCCCACCCCTCAAGGCCTTCTTAGTTTGAAAGATATTTTGATTCACATCAAAATCCACAGCATCTGGATTTGATTCCGCACTCTGCTGAGCAGTAACTTACACCTGTTTCGTCAGTTCTTTCTCTCCAGTGTAATACAGTTTCAACAAGTCAACAACTTTATGAGACAGTTCATCTAACTCAACTTTTTACTAAATTTATCAGGGGGCTACTAAACCTGACTTTAAATTGTGTCCTATCACTGGCAACAGTTCTATCACGTCATGACCTAAAGACAACGTCCGAGTCTGTGCTTGTATATGGAAACTGCTTCATTTTATGCTGTGGTCCCTTTTGTTACGTTTTAGCAATATCACCTGCTCGACATAACATCTTCCTCTCACCAGATGCAAAACCAAATTGTTAGGTCTTGTGCTTTGGTCTTGTCAAGTTTTCCTTCATGTCAGAATATTAACTCGAAGGGAGTAAGCTGAGTAGATTCATTTGGTGCATCTGTAATGGGAAACAATACGAATTGGACATCTTCATCCTCATTATTCGGGTAATCCTGACAGTCTGCTCTTAACATGGTCTTCAAGGTCTCATGTCAGCTTTCTAAAGCTCTCTTGGATTAAGTATGATGCGTACTTGAATAAAATCCAAATCCATAACTAGCCTTGCAGTAAAATTAGAACCTTGATTCAAATGAATCTCTCTGGGTAGCCCATAACACGTGAATAAAGCAACGATCTCCTCTACCAATCAGTTTGCCTTAATTCTCATAATCCAAATGACTCTTGAATTCTGGTAGACACAGCCATTATGGTTAACGAAAACTGTTTCCCATTTTTATTTCTCGGCAGATGTCCTACACAATCTTTCATAACCCGTGTGAAACGTTCTTCACGTACGGGAATTGTTAACAAAGGTCCTGGCTTTATTTCCGCATGTAACGTACCTACCAGTTGGCATGTATGAGACGTTTCGCGAAGGTAAACAACATCCTCGTGCAGTCCAGGCCAATAAAAATGATTTTTTTTTACCGAAGCCTGAGTCTTTCAAACACCACAGTGAACACATTCATGGGCACACGGTGGCTCCATGGTTAGCACTGATGTCACACAGCACCAGGTTCCCAGGTTCGATTCCAACCGAGGGTGAGAGTCTGTGTGGAGTTTGCACGTTCTCCCAGTGTCAGCGTGAGTTTGCTCCGGGTGCTCCGGTTTCTTTCCACTGTCCAAAGATATGCAGGACAGGTGAATTGGCCGTGCTAAATTGCCCGAAGTGTTAGGTGCATAAGTCATGGGGAAACGGGTTTGGGTGGGTTATTCTTCGGAGGGTCGGTATGGACTGGTTGGACCGAAGGATCTGTTTCCATAATGTAGGGAATCTAGTCTAATCTATCGAGTTCATATTCTACTTCTAATAATTCCGTGGTGTAATACACAGACTACACAATCTACTGCATTTCGCCGATTTTTGTTCTGCACTATGCTGACGTGGTCTCCATTCCCGTCTCAAGCTTTCACCTTTCTGAAAGTTACCCTCAGGTGTATTCTCCTTCTTTTATACCGTGTTTACCATATTGTTTTTGGAAAATTCTGGAATTTCTGATACCCACAGGAACACTCCACATGAATTTTCAACACCACCAGCAGAATAATCTCACGTTGAACCTCGTAGATCTTATCTATCTTTAAGTCCGGCATCCATTATTAGAAATGACGGTGTTTACTTCCTTCAAACGCAAAAAAATAAGTCCACCTAATTCCATTTTAATGCTTCTGAAAGCGGTTTATGCGCTTCTGGTATCAATTCATTGCCACTTAAAATAGCCTGTTTGACCTCTTTGGAATCTCTTGCCCTCTCATCTGACATCGCGGCAAATACCTCACTCGTCCAACCTACCAGTTTAGTCTAAACGAGCATTATCCATAAATACAGGGACCACGCCAACAGGCTCGCCAGTTTTCGATATTTCTCTCACGAAAATGTGGCTCAGATTTGAAATATTTGTGTTTCATACTAACATCTCATCTCATCTCCATCCTGTTAACTTCACTCTGATGACAAAGTTCCAAATTCGCAACTTCGAATTCTCACTCTTATTGCTCGGTGAAAACTTTCTCTCACTTTCTTTCACCTTTTGTTTTATCTGTCTTTCTCTCTACATTTCTTCTGTCCTTTTCTCTCCCTTTATTCTCTCTTTCTTTATCATTTAACAAACTTTTCCTCAATTGTAATTTAAATCTTTTTTTTCAAGGACACTGCACATGTCTGTTTAACTGACACCTAGGTATTTGAGTAGAGTCATAGAGATGTACAGTATGAAAACAGACCCTTCGGTCCAATCTGTCCATGACGACTAGATATCCCAACCCAACCTCGACCCACCTGCCAGCACCCGGCCCATATCCCTGCAAACCCTTCCTGTTCATATATCCATCCAATGCCTCTTAAATTTTGCAATTGTACCAACCTCCACCGCATCCTCTGGAAGCTCATTCCATACATGTACCACCCACTGCGTGAAAGGTTGCCCCTTAGGTTTCTTTTAGATCTTTCCCCTCTCACTCTAAACCTATGCCCTCTTGTTATGGACTCCCCGACCCCAGGGAAAAGACATTGTCTATTTATCGTATCCATGCCCCTCATAATTTTGTAAACCTCCATAAGGTTACCCCTCAGCCTCCGAAGCTCTAGGGAAAACAGCCCCAGCCTGTTCAGCCTCTCCCTGTAGCTCAGATCCTCCAACCCTGGCAACATCCTCGTAAATATTTCCTGAAGCCTTTCAAGGTTTTCAACATCTTTCCGATAGGAAGAAGACCAGAATTGAACGCAATATTCCAACAGTGGCCGAACTGATGTCCTGTACAGCCGTAACATTACTTCCCAACTCCTGTACTCAAAGCTCTGACCAAAAAAGGAAAGTATACCAAACGCCTTCTTCACTATCCTATCTACCTGCGACTCCACTTTCAAGAAGCTGTGAACCTGCACTCCAAGGTCTCTTTGTTCAGCAACGCTCCCTAGGATCTGAATATTAAGTGTATATGTCGTGCTAAGATTTGCTTTCCCAAAGTGCAGCACCTCGCATTTATCTGAATTAAACTCCATCTTCCACTTCTCAGCCCATTAGCCCATCTGGTCCAGGTCCTGTTGTAATGTGAGGTACCCCTCTTCGCTGTCCACTACACCACCAATTATGACGTCATCTGCAAACTTACTAACTGTACGTCTTATGCTCGCATCCAAACCATTTATGTAAATGACCAAATGTAGAGGGCCTTGCACCGATCCTTGTGGCACTCCACTGGCCACAGGCCTCCAGTCTCAAAAACAGCCTTCCACCACCACCATCTATCTTCTACACTTTGAGCCAGTTCTGTATGCAAATGGCTAGTTCTCCATGTCTTCCATGAGATCTAACCTTGCTAATCCGTCTCCCGTGGGGAACCTTGTCGAACGCCTTACTGAAGTCCATTTGGATCACATCTACTGCTCTACCCTCATCAATCTTCTTTGTTCCTTCAAAAAACTCAACCAAGTTTTTGGGACATGATTTCCCACGCACAAAACCATGTTGACTATCCATAATCAGTGCTTGCCTGTCCAAATACATGTGCATCCTGTCATTCAGGATTCCCTCCAACAACCTGCCCACCACTGAGTTCAGGCTCACCGTTCTATACATCCCTTGTCTTGACCGCCCTTCTTAAACTTTGGCACCACGTTTGCCAACCTTCTGTCTTCCGGCACCTCACCTGTGACTATCGATTATAACAATACCTCAGCAAGAGGCCCCGCAATCACTTCCTCAGCTTTCCACAGAGCTATCGGGTACACCTGATCATGTCCTTGGAATTTATCCACCTTTAACCGTTTTAAGACATCCAGCTGTTCCTCCTGTGAAATCTGGACACTATGCAAGAAGTCACCATCTATTTCTCTACAGTCTATATCTTCCATATTCCTTTCCACAGTAAATACTGATGTAAAATATTCATTTAGTATCTCCCCAATTTTCTGTGCTTCCACACAAAGGCCGCCTTGCTGATCTTTGAGGGTCCCTATTCTCTCCCTATTACCCTTTTGTCCTTTATATATCGGTAAAAACCCTTTGGATTCTCCATAATTCTATTTGCCAAAGCTATCTCATTGTCCGTTTTGCCCTCCTGAGTAATTCCCTGACAATTTCACTTTTTTTTTGTCCTTGGTTAAAGAAAATTCTAACCTCTGTTTGTAATTCCAACAGTACTTTATTTTTACCTTTTCTTTCCAAACAATCCTTGCAAACTTGGAATCATATTCAAACCCCAGATACTTTCTACCAATTTTAACAGACATTACTCTTAATATTAATTTAACCAACTATAAGTAACTAAATTTAAACAAGTTGTCCCGCCTATGTTTTATTTAATGATCCAGAACACTAACCGGGAAATGCTTTAATCTACTGTTATTTTCTCGATCCACACATCTATTGCAACCTGTCCAAATCTCATAATGGATCTGCCTAATCGTATCGAAATCACAGGCGAGAACCTCTAAACTATAAAACACACTGCCGATTTTTTAAAAAGACACACAGAGAATCTCACCTGGCACCGTAATTTGTTAAATTTGAAGAGAAAAAGTATCATCCAAGACGGCACAATTTAAGTAAAAATACATTTTACTTTCTGTGAACCCAAGAGAGAATATTAAAACCAACAACTATGAGCAACCCCTTTCTCCTCAACCTATCTTTTAATTCATACTCTGCAACACTGGACTGAAAAAAAATCTCTTAAATTTAAGGCAAAATCAATTTCAAACCTAGTTACAGACACACACACTCACGCAGACCCTCTCTGATACGATCCAACACCTCAAACCGCACCCTCTCACCGAGTCTGACACCTTTACAAGCACAATCACACATAAACACACAATCTGTCTCACTGACAGCAGAGTCGCCAAATCATTGTTTTCAATGGAGAGAGGCTGGTAACCAAGTATGGTTCCCATGAGGATTGCCTCAACCGGGACCCTAGGTCCGTGTGACACGACAGGTGACCGTATTGCACAACACACACACAGACATTCCTTCCCTCTCTCCCACAGACACGCTCTCACACGCTGCCCTCTCTCATACACTCACAGCTGCACTCCTATACTCACACCCACACCGAAGTCTCTCCCTCACGTATACCCTTTACACATGCACACAGTCTTTCACAGACACTCATGCCCCCAACACAGACTGACACATTTTCACACACACACACGCACACGCACACGCACACACATATTAATTTAATTAGATTAGATAACTTGCAGGATGGAAGCAGGCCCTTCACCCAACAAGTCCACACCGACCCTCCGAAGAGCATCCCTCTCATACATTTACCCCTTCACCTAACACGACGGGCAATTTAGCATGGCCAATTCTTCTAAGTTCTATGTTTTCTTCTTTGTTTCTCTTTTTTGTAATAAACAGGGCATTTGCGGCATTTGGCTAATATGTTTAAGCAGCAACCCACGCAGAAAATGATGAGCAAAAATTTTTGAAAAATGAACCTAACACGACGGGCAATTTAGCATGGCCAATTCACCTAACCTGCACATTTTTTGACTATGGGAGGAAACCGGAGCACGCGGAAGAAACCCACGGGGAGAATGTGCAACTCCACACAGACAGTTGCCTGAGGCGGAAATTGAACCCAGGTCTCTGGCGCTGTGAGGCAGCAGTGCTAACCACTGTAAGGGCTATCGATTGGACATATACATTATATTTTCATTTCTGATGTTCACAGTACAATCGCTCCTACAAATAGAACATAGAACATAGAACATAGAAGAATACAGCGCAGTACAGGTCCTTCGGCCCTCGATGTTTCGCCGATCCAAGCCCACCTAACCTACACTTGCCGATGTCAACTGCCGATGTATGGATGCCAATTGTATTTTCGTCTACAAAAGAATCTCTCTTTTTTGTAATAAACAGGGCATTTGCGGCATTTGGCTAATATGTTTAAGCAGCAACCCACGCAGAAAATGATGAGCAAAAATTTTTGAAAAATGAATCTACCAAGTGGATTTCTCTCTGAACTTCGAATTTATCTGGCGTGTTATAAGTTCAAATTAATAAACCCACTAAGGTTACCAGAAGGACAGAGCATGAGAGTCAATGCATCAAAGAGTCATAGTCTTTAAATAGCATAACACACATCTTTGACTCAACATGGCCATGCCGAGTAGATATCCTAAACTAATCTCCTCCCATTTGCCAGAATTTGGCCATATCTCTGTTAGCGCTTCCTATTCATGAAAATCATCCAGGTGTTTTCCAGATATTGGAATTGTATCTGCGTCCAGTACTTCCCCAGGCAGTTCATTCTGTTCGTGCATCACCATTTCGGTGAAAACGTTACTTCCTTTCCGTTTAGTTCTTTCTCCTCTCACACTGGACGTATGCTGTCAGGTTCTTTACACTCCTACAGTGGAAGAAGACCTGAGTTACTCACGCTTCCCATGACCCTCATACTTTAGAAATCTCTATAAGCTCACCCGTCACCCTGTTGTGCTTCAGCGAGCTTGACACCACGAAATTCAGCACTCCAAGCCACCATTTCTGAACTTTCATGTTCAACGGTTTCCTTTCGATAGCAAAGAGATAAGAATCGCACACGCTATTTTAATGTGGCCGAACCAATGTCTTGCACACATGCAACCTTACAATCTTCAACTGAATGCCCACCTAAATAAAAGCAGGGATGCAATTCACCTTCTGTTCTATTTTATCAACCTACGACTGCACTTTCAATGAACTATGAAGCTACAATTCAGGTCTCTTTTTAGATTAACGCATCCCAGTTCCTACTAGTACAGAGAAAACTGTGGACTGAAGATTCTGAAGATCTGAGTCGAGAGTGTGATGATGGAAAAGCACATCAGGTCAGGCAGCATCCGAAGAGCAAGGAAATCGGGTAAATTCCTTGATTTGGAAGTGCATATGTCTGGGTGATTTGACTTTCCAAAAGCATTAACATACATGTAAATAAGATGGTGTCATCTGCGAAAGTACGAAGCATAGTTTAGAAGTGTTGATCAGATTGGTAGGACAATCGCAAATGGTTTTAAAGCTTGTTAATGAAATAAAGATTTTGTGGAATTTAATGAAAGGCAGGATGCCGGGAAGATTGGAGGAATATCGGTATCTTCCTTGTGGCACTCCACTGGTCACAGGCCTCCAGTCGGAAAAGCAACCCTCCGCCAACACCCTCTGTCTTCGACTCTTGAGCCAGTTCTGTATCCAAATGGCGAGTTCTCCCTGTTTTCCGTGAAATCTAACCACGCTAATGAGTTTACCAGGGGGAACCTAGTCGAATGCCTTACAGAAGTACACATACATCACATCTGCTCTGCCATCATCACTCTTCTTTGTAACTTCTTCTAAAAACTCAATCAATTTTGTGAGACATGATTTTCCACGCACAAAGCCACGTTGACTGTCCCTAATCAGTCATTGCCTTTCTAAATACATGTATATCCTGTCCCTCAGGATTCCCTCCAACAATTTGCCCACCAGCGACGTCAGGCTCACTGACCTTTAGATTCCTGGCTTCTCCTTACCACCCTTCTTAAACTTTGGCACCACGTTAGACAACCTCCGGTCTTCCAGCACCTCACCTGTGACTATTGATGACACAAATATCTCAGCACGACGCCCGGTCATCACTTCTCTAGCTTCCCACAGAGTTCAAAGGTATACCTGATGAGGTCCTGGGAACTTATACATCTTCATGTGTTTCATGACATCCAACATATCCTCCACTGTAATATGGATATTTTTTTCAAGATGTCACCATCTATTTCCCGACATTCTATAATTTCCATATTCTTTTCCACAGTAAACATTTTTTTGCAAAATACTCGTTCGTATCTATTCCACTTTCAGCGGCCGCACAATAAGACCGCCTTGCTGATTTTGAGGGGCCCTATACTTTCCCTAGTTACGCATTTGCTCTGAATATATTGGTAAAACTCCTTTGGATTCTTCTTAATTCTATTTGCCGAAGCAATCTCATGTTCCATTTTGGTCAGCCTGATTTCCCTCTTAAATATACTCCTACTGCCTTCATACTTTTCTAAGGATTAATTCGATCTCTCCTGTCTATATCTGACATATGCTATCGTCTTTTTTCTTTACCAAATCTTCAACTTCTTTAGTCATCCAGCATTACGTATATCTAGCAGCCGTTCCTTTCACCCGAAGAGGGATATACAGTCGCTGGATTCTCGTTATCTCATTCCTGAAGGCTTCCCATTTTCCAACCGGCCCTTTATCAGCGAACACCTGCCCCAATCAGCTTTTGAAAGTTCTTGCTAATACCGGCAAATTACACTTTCTCCGATTTAGAGCACTCACTTTTAGATCTGGTCTATGATTTTCCTTCACTAATTTAAATTTAATTACATTATGGTCTATGGCCGCAATGTGCTCCCCCGCTGACACCTCAGTCACCTGCTCTGCCTTAATTCCCAAACGTAATTCAAGTAAAGCACGTTCTCCAGTAGGTACATCCACATACTGATACAGAAATTTTTCTTTTACACACCTAACAAATTCCTTTCCATCTAAACCTTTATGCAATGCCAGTCTATGTTCGGAAAGTTAAAACAACCCACCATAACCACTCTATTATTCTTACAGAAGCTGAGATCTCCTTACAAGTCTGTTTCTCAATATCCCTCCGACTATTAGGGGGTCTTTAATAGAGACCAAATAAGGTGATTGTCCCTTTCTTATTCCTCAGTTGCACCCAAATAACTTCACTGGATATATTTCCCAGGATGATCTTCCCTCACTACAGCTGTAATGCTTCCCCTTATCAAAAGCACAACTCCATCTCCTCTCTTGCCTCCCTTTCTATTCTTCGTGCAGCATTTGTATGTTGGAACATTAGGCAGCCAGTCCTGCCCAGCTGTGAGCCATAATTCTGAAACTGCTATGATATTCCAGTCACATCTTCCTAACCATGCCCTGACAGTTTGACTCGCTTCTGTTCTCAACTTTACCAGTCTCAGGTTGATCTCTTTCCTCACTATCTCCCTGGGTCGCACCCTCGCACCTTACTAACTTAAATCTTCCATAGCAGCTCTATCAAATCTCCCTGCCAGTATATTAGTCTCATTCCAATTTATGTGCATTCCACCCTTTTGTACAGGTCACTTCCTCCCCAAAGAGATTCCAATTATGCAAAAGCGTGAATCCTTCTCCCATATAGCAACTCCTCAGTCAGGAATTCACCTGCTCTATCCATCTATTCCTGCCCTCACTAGTCCGTGGCACCGGAGAAAACCAGATATTTCTATTCTCGAGATGCTCCTTCTAAACTTTCTGCCTAACTCTCTGTAATCTCCCTTCAGAATCTCAACCTTTTCCCATCCTATTTCTTTGGTTCCTCTGTGGTCAATGACGTCTTGCTGACCATTATACCCTTTGAGAACTTTCTGCATCCTCTCTGAGACATCCTTGATCCTGGCCCCAGGCATTCCACACACCATTCTGATTTTATGCCGCTGCAACAGAAACGTCTGTCTGGATCTCGGACTAGAAAATCCCCGAACACAATTGATCTCTTGGAACCCGCCGTGCCCCTCGTTGCGTTAGAGCCAGTCTCAATACCAGAAACTTGGGTGTTCGTGCTACGTTCCCTTGTGAATCGATCATACAGTACATTTTCCAAATAAGAACTTGCATGAAATGGGGACAGCCAAGGAAGATTTCTGCAACAACTGCCTAACTGCCTTAACCTTCCTGGAGTTAAACCATCTATGTGACTATATCTGAGATGTTTCTCCACGTCATATAACTGTCATCTATAACATACTGTTGTTGTTGCAAATTCCTCATTGCCTCTAACTGTCTCTCCAACCGGTCCATTAGATCTGATAGCATTCACAACCAACAGCATTTATTGCTGATATAATCCGCAGTGAACTATAAACATTCTTTAATCTACCAATTCATGTATTGCTGGACATCGACGTGCGACTGGGAAAATAATAACTGATCTTGGAGAACATACAGAGATGGTCCACCTGGAATGGAGAAATTGAGTTGTTCGTGGAGACGAGATAGATTTCGAAAGTTTTCCATTGTTCGGAGATAATGGAGGTGTGCACATGATTGAGCTGCATATGTTCGTAAGGCGTTTGGACACAGCGAATATAATGCAGCCATTCTGCTAGAATGATGAATCAGACATGAGACAGCATAGCCTTCGGCAACGTCCCAAAGACTGCGAAGGATTTTGGGTAAAAGAAGCGTTTTCACTCAGCATGTGGTGAAAGACTGCCTGGGAAGGTACTGTTGGCCTGAACATTTGCAAAAAATATTTGCATAACTGCATCAAATATGATAAAGTTCAAGGGTATGAGCGGCATTGTGCTCAATGTTTAGTACAGTTACCTCATAGCATTGGAGAGTTAGATTGAATTCCAGCCTCGGGCAAATATTTGAATGGAGATTGCACATTTTCCCGGCATCTGCGTGGGGTTCCTCCAAAAATTCCTTTTACGTCCAACTTCGCAAATGTGTGCACGTTAGGTGGATTCGCCATGCTGAATTGTCAACAATATCCAGAAGAGTGTGGGTTAAGTTGATTAACATAGAAACCTGCAGGAGCATTGCGTGAGTGTTTGGAGACTGTGTGGACCTGTGGCAGATTTAGCACACTTTCAATGGTCGATATGTCGGTGTAAAATCAATATTTTCTGCACCGAATGAATTTATGAATTTACGAATGCGTCTTGTATTCACATTCAAATCATTATATAAATGATGAAACATAGTGGACCCGGCACAAATTGATGTAGCACATCACTGCGTAGGGTCCTGAATCCTGAAATAACAACCGTCAACCACTGTCCTTTCTTTCTGTATTCAAACCAATTTTGCATCCAATTGGTTACCTCCCCTTCGATCATTTGGTATTCAAACATATTAACATATCTAGTATATGTAACTTTGTAGAACGCCTTGCTGAGGTCCAAAGAAACAATGTCTACGACTCTGACTTAATCAATCTTCATTGTCAACTCTTCAAAAATCTTTAGTGCAGAAGTGAGACATGACTTCCCAACCACAAAGCCTTATTGACAGTATCTAACCTGTCCTTGCTATTCCAACTGAATTGATTTGCTGTCCCTCAGTATCCCATCCAACAATCCATCCACCACTAAAGTTTTAGAATTTTCCAGCTTTTTCTTGCAACATTTCTAAAAAAAGAAGGCACAGCATTACGTTTCCGCTATTCTTCCAGCACCCCACATGGAACTTCGATAATGCGAATATTTTAGCAACGGATTCAGCAATCTTTTCCTGAGCTACCCACAAACGTCTGGGTTACAACTGATCAAGACCCGAAGATGTATCTACTTTTCTGCCCTTAAGGTCTCCAAGACTTCCTCCTCCGGAATGTGGACGCTTTTCGAGACATCACTGTTAATTTAACAAAGTTCACTAACTGACATTTCGTACTTCACAGTAAATAATGCAGTAAAATAGTTGTACAATATGGAGAATTCGTTTAACAAATAGACGTCTTTATTGGTCCTTAAGGGGCTTATTGTGCCCCTGTCTAGTCTCTCGCCCTAATGTATTTGCATGGTCTCTTTGGAATCTCCTTCCAATTCTTTGCCTTCTTTGTCCTGTTTTAACCAGCCTGATTTCCCTCTGAACCCAATGCCAGAAATTCAGGAAAAAAACAAACAAACGAGGAGCTCCTACAATCAGAATTTATGGAATTGTGAACCAAGCTAAAAAGTAAGACCTCCAAAACATTAATCTGATGATTGCCAACAGTGCTCAATGCTAAACAGAATAGGAGTGAAGGGCATACAAGATGAATGTGTGGTTTGAGGAATGGTGCAAGAGAGTGGGCTTCCATTTGTTCTGACATTCTGATCGATTCTGGGACAGGTGGGATGATTACAAATTAGACGGTCCAAACCTGGGCTCGACTGGAATCAATGCTTTTGTGAACGCTGTTGGAGAGGTGTTAAACTAATGTGGCAGGGGATTGGGAATTGAAGAGGCCTTAGTCGACAGTAACATGGCGGTAACTAAAGCTTTAATGAACTAGATAATGAAGACAGTCGGTCGAGAGCAGATGAAAAGCGCAAAAGTGAGTGGTCGTCTGAGGTGCATCTGCTTTAATACTGAAAGTGTAATTGGTTATGCAGATGATCTTAGGGCTTGGAATGACACCTGAGATTATGATATCATTGACATTATTGAGACTTATTTGACGGAAGCACATTATTGGCAATTGAATATCCCGGGGTCTCGATGCTTCAGTCGGGATAGAGCGGGAGCTAAAATAGGTGGACGACTTGCATTACTTGTCAAAGAGGATACCACAGCCATACTGAAGGAGGTTACGATGAATGACTCAAACAATGATGCAATATGGGCAGGGCTCAGAGATGGGGACGATGCGGAATAAATGTTGGAGCTTTACTACAGGCCTCTCAACAGAGAGCGGGAGATAGTAGTATAAATATGTCAACATATATGTAAAAATGCAGGAGAAAAAAGTGTAGTGCAGACGGAATATTTTATTTTTCCCAGTATTGACTTAGATTCCGTCCATCCAGGTGGTCTAGAAGGAGGTAAATATATTTAGCAGAATCCAGGAAGACTTTCTCGAGCATTTTGTAAGTAGTCCGACATTGGAATGGACCATTCTGGACCTGATGTTGGGGAATGAGCTCGGAAAAGTTGGTTGAAGTTTCAAATGGCGATTACTTTCGGAATAGTATTCACAATTCCGTAAAATTTCGAATCATCATGGACAATGACGACTGTGGTCCGATAGGAAGATTGCTACATTGGGGGAAGGTCAACTATATCTAAATTCGGCAGGAGCTGGGTAAAGTATATTGGGAACAGGTGGTTGAAGATATATCCACATTTGATATGAGGGAGTCTTTTAAAGAGTGTTTAACTGGAGTGCAGGAGGGATTTTTCTTTTGAAAATGAGGGATAGAAATATCAAAATTAGGGAAGCAAAGAAGATAGGATAAAGTGTAAAAATAAGTTGCAAGTAAAAGGACGCATACATAAGGTCTAGGCAGGCAGATTCTGAAGACAGTTGAAGCTTTGGAAGAATATCGAGAATGCAGGACAAATCTGAAACGTAGAATTAAGCGGGCTAAAAGTGGGTAAGAGAAATCTTTAGCAAACAGGGTTAAGAAAAATCCCAAAACGTTTTATTCATATGTAATGAACAACAGGAAAACGAGAGAAAAGGTTGGCCCAATCAAAGACAAAAAAGGAAAGATGCGTGTGGAGCCAGAGAAAATGGTTGAGACGTTTAACGAATACTTTGCATTCGCAATCACTGAGGAGTGGGACATAATGGATCTTGAGATTGGTAACTGATGTTTGATTACTCTACTTCAAGTCAGTTTATGGGGGGAGAAAGTGCTGGATATTCTAAAAGGCATTAAGATGGACAAGTCCCCAGCTCCGGATCACATCTATCACACGTTGCTGAGGGAAGCGAGAGAGGAAATACCTGGGGCATCAACAGATATCTTTGCAGCATCCTTTAACATGGGCGAGGTCCCGGAGGACTGGAGAATTGCCAATGCTGTCCACTTGTTTATTAAGTGTAGCACGGATAATCCACGTAATTATAGAATGGTGAGACTGACATCTGCGGTAGGAAAGTTGCTGGAGAAGATTGAGGGATCGAATCGACTCCCATCTGGATGAATATTTGCTTATCAGTGATAAGCATAATGGTTTTTTGGAGGGAAGGTTATGTCTTACAACATTAATAGAATAGAGGATTTGACAAATTTGTTTGATGAGGGAATGGCTGTACATATCATACGAATGGACGTCTGTAAGGTGTTTGAAACTTTCCCCATGTAAGGCTCCTGGAGAAGGTGAAGTCGAATGGTGACCATGGTGTACATGGTAGATTTAAAAAGAACTGGGTGGGCCACAGGAAACAAAGAGCAATAGTAGAATGGAGCTTCTCAGAATGGAGACCTGTGAGTAGTGGTGTTTGAGCTACAAACATACATGATTTGGAGGAAGGTATAGATGGTCTGACTGGCCCGATTGCAGATGAAGCAGATTGGTGAAGTTGCAAATAATGAAGGGAACCGTCGGAGAATACAGCCGAATGCAGATAGGTTGTACAGTTGGGAAGGGAATTGGCAGACAGAGTTCAATTCGGGAAAATGGAAGGTGATGCATTTTGGCAGTTCCTGTTCAGGAGCGAACTATACAGTAAATGGAAATCTCCTGGAGAAAATTGATGTTCGCAGAGATCTGGGTGTTCAGTTCCCTTGCCCCCTGAAGGTGGCAACACAGGTCAATAGACTGGTCTATGGGGCTTCATCAGACGGGTTACTGAGTACAGAATTTGACAGGTCACGTTATGGTTATTTCAGACATTGGTTCGATCACATTTATAATATTGGGGACAGTTCCCCTTGCCAAATTACCAAAACGATATGGATGCTTTGGAGAGAGGACGTTCTCCAGTATTTTCCAGATATGGAGGTCGCCAGCTATGAAGACAAATTGGGTCGATTAGGATTATTTTGATTAGAAAGACAAAGGTTGAGGAGGGAACAGATTGAGTTCGACACAATAACGAGGTTCTGGACAGGGTGGATAGCAAGAAGATTTTTCTCAGAATGGGGGCTGAATTCCTGGGGGTCATGAGTTCAAAGTGACAGGGGCAACGTTTAGTGGAGATCTGCATGGAAGTTTCGATACACAGAAGGTGATGGATGCCTGGAATGCGTTGCCAGTGGAAGTGACAGAGGCGGGCAAGATAGCATCATTCAAGACGCACCTGGATAGATGCATGACTGGGCTGGGACCAATGTGACACAGACTCTTAGAAAATAGGCAACAGATTTAGATTGTGGACGTGTATCCACGAAGGTTTGAAGGGCCAAATGTTACTCTGCAGCAGTTTTATTTGCTTCTTGTGTTTTGATGTGTCATGTTCAGCGACCCATGCTCATTCATGTCACCCACTTAATGATAATAAAGAAAATAGTGACATAAGAAAGCGATGCATTCATCAGAATAGATCGCTGTCCAGCAAAGGGCCTTTTAAAAAACGAAGTGCTTTCATTACCGATTACCAAGTTTTAAGATTGAATCTTATCTCGATTTTGCAACCCTATTCCGATTCAGATGGCATTCAGTATAATATGCAAGCTCACTTATAAACTATTATTTTCTTCCAATAATGTGGAATCTCTGCCATTTCGACACTGGCAGTGCAAGTGATCGCAGCACGATATATTTAAAAAAGCAGAAGTGGTGGAAATGCCCGTGAATGTTCTTTGAAAATCTCTTGACTGTATTGAAGTTGAACAAAATCATTAATCACGAATAATTTCAGGGACATAAGGGAGCTGTCGTTGTAGTGTGAAAGGTAAAGTTGTCAGAAATGCGTCACAGAGATTATTTTAAAACAATTGCAGCAGATTTTAATGGATTGCTGAAGATGACGCTAAATGAACAGCCGAGAACAAGCTTCTCTTTCGTTGTTGGTGTTGTCATGTATAGAGAAGATACCCAAGTATTAGGAAACCATAACCCGAGATAAGGGAGAGGTGATGGCCTGGCGGTATTATAGATGGATAGTTAATCCAGAAACGCAGACAGCGTTCTGGGGACGCAAAGCTGGAATTCATGCAGAGAGTTAAAACTTATTTCAAAAATCTGGAATTTAATTTTTTATATATTCATGAATCAATTATCAGTATTCAGGACACAATTCTATGCGAGCAATGGTCTCTAGAGAGGGATACTTTTGTCTTTACCTGCCCTGGCATGCATGTGAATCCAGACCCACAACAATGTAGTTGATTCGTAACTGGCTTATTGGCAGTTACAGATTGGCCATAAATGATGACCTCATCAACCACAATCTTGTCTGCTGAATGAATGGGAAAAAAAAAACAATGACGGAGGCGAACTTGAACGTTCACCAGATTCCACGTTGTTTCATAATAACCGAAACACACAGTCATGAAAGTACATCAAGGGAGCTATGTTAATACTTGTGTTAGTTATTTTGACATTAAATTCGTTTGAGTCAAAAAGATGCAAATTGAGGTTGGAAAGAAGAAGTGTCGAACATAACGTTGCAATAGTGCAGTTATGGGCACGACTGCAAGTTTTGATTCTCGCCTCAGAGTTTGTGGAATTTGCACGTTCTCTGGATGTTCTGCTTTCTCCTATAGTCCAGTGACGTGCAATTTATGTGAACTGGACTTGCACAATTAAACAGTAGCATGGTGTTTCAGGTGGGTTAACTATCGAAATGTTGGTTTACTGGAATAGGGTGGCGTGCTCCTCGGGTGGAGATGCAAACTTGTTGGGTGAAATGACTTTCACCTGCAAGCTACGGCAATGCCATACTTTCAGGGATGACCTTACATGCTTGACGAAAGAGCTCAATATTCTGAAGCAAATCTCTCTGCAGAGTAAACGTAGTTTAGGAAATCCCACAAGACCATGACAAAGCGGTGACAAGATAAAACAAAAAAATTGCACTATGGACAGATGGGTTGTGGTATATTCTACATAAACAGATAATTAGTAACAAAACTGACTTACCTTACGCCAGAAGATTTCGAATTGCAATCGTCTCAGATCATACTTTCTCCAATATATTTTTATGCTTTTAAGATGGAATCAATCAGTTCGTAGCAAATCAGAATTGGAAAAAAATGGAAAGAAATGAAGTAGCATGAATAACGCTGTCAAGTAGATAATTTTGCTGCTCGGGAGTTGAAAATACTATTCACCTATTTTCGTATGTTTGGCACAACAATCAAGAACATACACGTTAAACTTCTGCAAAATTAGCAATACCATACATACTGCAGGATTATTTGATGTGATGTGCAGCAGTGAATTCGACGAATCTATCCACTAGCGTGATGAAAACATCTGCAAGCAATGATCTCACAAAAAAATTGAGCGATAAAAAATTTCCATTTTAATGTTTTAATTGCAGAGAATGAACTGGTATGATTACATCACAGAGACGCCACTTAGACAAAGAGTTCCAAAGAGCCTCCTTCGGCAACAAAACTGAATGAAAACCATATGTTTCTTGTCTTATTCTGTAATTTTAAGATGTCACCTCGGTATTAATACTATTCTTTGCTGCCCTTCAGATTCAGCAATAAAGCATTAAAGGAAACTGTGAGATTTCTCACGACTTACATAAAAGAAGGAGAGGTTAGATAGTTACTGATTGTTGTGTCAAACTAAAACCGGCACAAAATGTCAAATTTTTAGTCAGTATTTATTTTGAGAGCACTTTTAACTAATCGAAAGAGAAACGCAACTTCATGATAAGACATACACCAACGAGTACAATCTCGTATTTTGAAAGAGAACCTAAAAGATAGAAGCTGTGAAGAATCATTAAATCTGCAGAGGCTGAGGGGTGACCTTATAGTGGTTTACATAATTATGACGGGCAGGTCCTTTCCTTGGGTTCGGGCAGGCCAGAACTACAGGTCATAGGTTAGGGTGAGAGAGTAAAGATCCATAAGAGACCTAAGGGGCAACGTTTTCACACGGTGGGTGGTGCGTATATGAAATGAGCTGCCAGAGGAAGTAGTGGAGGCTGGTACAATTGTAATACTTCTGATGCATTTGGATGGGTATATGAATAGGAAGGGTTTGGAGTCCCTTCGTCACTGCCTAGTCAGGCCCACGCCCCCCAACAACAAACCCTCCCTTCCTAGCACATTCCACTGCCACCGCAGGAATTGCAAAACCTGCGCCCACACCTCCCTACTCATCATCATCCAAGGTCCAACAGGTGCCTTCCACATCCATCAAAGTTTCGCCTGCACTTCCACAAATGTCAATGTTGCATCTGTTGCTCTTGATGTGGCCTCCTTTGCATTGGGTAGACAGGATGCTTTCTCACAAAGTGCTCAAAGGAACATCTCTGGGACACCGGTACCAATCAACCCCACCAAGCCGGGTCCGAACATTTCAACTATCCCTCGCACTCTGCCGAGGACTTGCAGTTCCTGGGCCTCCTCCACCACTACTCCCTTATGACCCGACCTCTGGAGGAAGAAGGCTTCATTTTCCGCCTCAGACCACCTCATTGCCAGGGCATCAATATGAACTTCCCTAGCTTCCTCATTTACCATCCCCGCACCTTACCCCAGTTCCAAACTGCTAGCTCAGCACCATCCTCATCATCTGTTGTAGCTGCAAAAATTTCTTCGCAACTACCCGCTCCACCATCCTCTCTGATATATCACTTTCATTTGCACCTCGATTCAACTATTGTACTCTTAGCTACCATCGCCCCAGCCCCACTCCACTCCCATTTATCTCTCCACCACTGTGGCTCCCTGCCACATTCCTGATGAAGGGCACTTGCCCGAAGCTTTGATTTTCCTGCTCTTTGGATGCTGTCTGACTTGCTGCGCTTTTCCAGCACCACTCTAATCTTAATGAATTCTCCTCTTTCAGTAAGATATAACTCGGGCCTGTGTAGTTACAACGTTTCTTTTGTGACAACAAGCTGGTGAACTATTCTGTTAAGTAAACCAAACACACACACACAGAAGTTCATCTCGCCACGTGATCCGTTAAAATGTGAGTGACAGAGAATTCCAAAAGGCTCCTATTTAATGAATATAGTAACAGTTCATTGTTTAATCTAATAGAGAACATTAAAACATTAAACAAGAATTTTTCACATCTGTAGCCCCCCTTTCTTTCAATTGTTTACTACCTGCCTCCAACTCGACAACAGTATAATTTTCAAGGAAAATTACTAAAATTACATCAAATGATTTTCTAAACCACAGAGTGTCTTCAGTATCTGGTTGAAGATCTCCATGGGGTCGTCGTCTGTCTTTTTGCTGGGAAGATGTTTCATATCAAAATGCACTTTTGATAGAAAGTGTTTCTTAATTTCCTGGAACTGTGTTGATGGCTGTTGCTCTGTCCAGTTTTCGAAATGCCTGCATTTTGTACCCTTGCCAACGGATCGTCTCATTGGTCCAATGTTTGCAAATAAATGAATTAAAACTCGATTTGTTTCTGTATCCTGGGGAATTATTTAAACTGATTGGTTCATTTCGAATTGTTGTAAAAACAGCAAATAACTGGGATATCCTTTAAAAATCAAATGCAACATTATTTTAATTCTCCAGTGCACTCTGAGATTGCCATCATGTTATATCACAGGGGTGCTTGTAAGCTCTTAGTTTGGAACAGTATTTATTCTCATTTAAAGGTACAGTGCGCGCCTTCAACTTATAGCAGAACACCCCATTAAGAAAAAAATGAACACAAAGAAAAGATAGCTTCATATGCAGTTCATTAACCTAAGTCCATATTAATTTCTGCAGACAAATAGACACGCACGTGCACATACACACACACATAAGTATTTATATATGTCCAGTCTCATCTATACTTCTCCTTTAAATTCGCGATAACGCATATGCAATCGTAATTATACGACATGCAGCATGTATAATTTGTAAATTAAAAATTTGTAACGTATGAACCCTGAAAAGTCTACTCATACTTTTGCTTTTAAATCTTTCCAAGATTGTAAGGAAATTGTAGTGTGTGAACACAACTATCTCCGACACATGGTTCAGTACAGCAAAATCAACATGACGTAAGGTCAGTAGTAAAATCATTTTTGATGGCAGAGCATTTTCTTTGGTGGGTGTTGAGATTCTTTGAAAAGTAGGAAATTGGCCCTTCACTTCCATTATCATTATGCTGTAGTGGTACAACCCCAACTCCTATAACGTTAGCATCGATTGCAAATTCCGAAAATTTGGCGAATGGTCAAACGAGAAGGGTGATTAATGCTGTTTTTAAATTCTCAAATAGCTTCTGGCATTGTTCTGTCCACGAAAATGTTGTGTTCATCTTCCTTAAGTCTGTTCGTGATGCCAACACGCTTCTGCAGTTTGGAACAGACTTCTGGTCGAATTCACTTATTCCCTAATATCGAAACGTACATTTTCCCTTGTGCATGGTCGTGGAAATTCTTCAAAGGTCTTCGTGGTGACCTTGGGGTCATCATTCCATGACCGAAGGTATGTCCCAAGAACGAAACATCTGCCTTCAATAAATCAGTTTTCTTTTAGTTTATTTCCAGTTTTGATTCTCGTAATCGTTCGAATTTTCCCGCCACCTGTATCATGTGATAACTCATCCACTCGTGAAAGATCATTCCTCTTTACTGGGAAAGCGCACAGTTTCGCAATCCAGTTGCAAGACACCTCTGTTCATGTGTCTTTGGTGCGATCTTCATTCCAAAAGACATCACTTTGAATAATTATATACAATTTGGGGTTTCAAATACAGAAACATTTTTCGGGTTTCTCCAATAAAAGTACCTGCCAAAAACCACGCATTAAGTCCAAATTTGTGATGCATGTGGCTTGTCCAACTTTCTCTGTACAGTCCTCTAATCTTGGTGTTGGGTATGAGTCGGATTTTGTAATGGTTTTGATTTTTGGACAGTCCACACAACATCGTTGAACCCCGTTAGTTTTCAGAACCAACACGATTGGCGAACTTTACTCAATCTGACTGGGTTCGATGGAAGCTTTAGATCATCACAATCACTTTCTTCTGAATCTTTGCGGATTTGGGAGGATCAACTCTCTAAAGGTGTTTTTTTTTTCTGAACAGCATTTCCTAATTCCATCTCATGCAAAATAATATTAATCCTCCCCACCTCATTAATGCACATGTCCTCATACTGTTGCAACAAGCATTTTAACCAGGTTATTTACTTCTGCGCCAGAAAGTTCAGTAAACTCTCCCACCCCTCAAGGACATTCTCATTATTTAACTTACTTTGAGGCTCATCAAACTCCCCGACATCTGGATTTCATACCACAGTCTGTGGGGCAGTAGCTCGAGCATGTTTCTCCAATTCTCTGCGTCTAATATAGTAAGATTTTAACACGTTCACAAACTTGACTGTATGTGCTTCGTTTCCCTATAAATTCATCACCCCTTCATTCTCCATAACAGCATACTTGTTTGAAATGGGGATAAACAAAGTAGACTCCTGCACTACCTGCCTATTTCCCTTAATATTCCTGGAGTTAACCCATCTATGTGACAATATGTGTGACTTTCCCCCTTCCTATATCTGCCATCCATCACATCCCCTTGCTGTTGCACATTCTTCATTGCCTCTAACTATCTCTCCAACCGATCCTTTCCATCTGATAGCATTCAAAATCAACGTCATTTATGGCAGATATCATCCACAGTAAACCGTAAACTTTCTTTAAATTCCCACATTCGACAATATTAGCATATCATTCCACGAAAGGCCATTTTTGCTCCTTCACAATCTACAGACCCAGAAATTCACATCGTCTTATTCCTCTAAAAAGAATGCTTCAGGTTAAATTAATAGTTATGGCTTAGATTTTAGGATTAGTCAAGAGACATATCTAACTAGATATATATAATCAAGAAAGAACCCACTGTACTCACTACTGCAGACTTTCTGTACGCCATACTTAAAACTGTTCACTGACCTGTTGCTGTGCTGTGACCTCGCCCAGAAAGGTGCCTCCAAGATCAGTTGTGAATTTCATAATTTGTTCATTTTCCCAGACGCACTCCGATGCCCAGCAATGCATGAATTCTATCAGCAAAGGCAGTAACGGTACAGGTTCACTGTGTGTCAGTTTCCTTCTCTCTCTCTCTTGCACTTACCTCACCATGTGCTTCCTATGTCAGTACCTTTGTTTTAAAACTGCTGTTCTTTTGACGTTGTTCTTCAAAGTTTCAAAACAATGCAGCAGCACATAAAACAGTAATTGCTGCTCCTAAAATTACGAGGAAATCACCTGAAACACTTAAAATACCTAAAAAGAAGCAGCTGTTGCATCCAGATTTTTTTCCGTCCTCCGTCTTGTTTTACCCAGAACCCTGCATGCCAAACGTCCTTTCTGCAACTGTAATAAGTCATACACTAACAATACCTAAACACCCCCTCTTTTACCATCTTCCATGATTTTACTGAAAAGTGTAAATACCTGAACTTGCAACCTCTATTTCAGTCCCTGATCTACACATGTCTCCGAAATGGCCACAACATCGAAATCCCACGGAACAACTCATGCAGTAACGTCACTCACCTGACTCTGAATGCTCCTGGCGTTGGAGTAGACACATTTCAAACCAACATCCAGCTTGTCGATGACCTCTTGCCATCTACGAAACTTATTTCTGACCTCATTACTCGAATCCTCCTGCATATTCGAACTACAATTTAGGTTCACATCTCCCTGTTGAATTAGTTTCGTCACACACGAAAAACATGAGCAAATCACCCACGTGCCCACCTGCACGCCAAGATATTGGCATCACTCTGGTTCAGATGAAGATCATCCTTTTTGTAGAGATGCCACTTCCACCAGGAAAAGCCCCATTTACCCATGAATACAAACATTTTCCCTCCTGTACCATCCCTGCAGCCACGTATTCAACTCCTTTCTCTCGCTATCCCTCGTCTAGCTAGCACGTGGCATGGGCAGCAAACCAGAGATAACAACTCTGTTTGCTCTGGTGTTAATTTTCCAACCCAGCTCGCTGAATTTCTGACTGAAATGCTCTCATCTCTTCCCACCTGTGTCGCTAGTGCCCATACAGACCACGACTTGGGGCTGCATCCCTCCCGCCCAAGGATCCAAAAATCATGATCAGAGAAGTCATGAAATCTGGCCCTGGGAGGAACACACAAACCGCAAGTCTCCCTCTTTCCAACAGAATCACCAATTTGTTCCTCTAAATATGGAGTCGCTAATGACTAATGCTTTTCTCCTCTACCCGCTTCGTTCTGAGCAACAGGGACAGAAGGTGTGCCAGAAGCTTGTGCCACACTACTTTGCACTGGTAATTACATCTGCCATCCCAGGAACATCCAAAATGGTTTACTTGTTGTTCAATGCAACGGCCACAGGGGATCCCTGCACTGCCTGCCAGTTCTCTTTCCGTTCCCTCCAATATCTGCTTGGACATGACGTGTGACTACCTCCCTCTACCTTCTGTCAATTACCGTCTTCACCTTCCGAATGATCCGAAGTTCATCCCATTCCAGCTCGTTTCCAATGGCGGTTTTCGAGTAGCTGGGGTTGGGTGAACTTCCCGCAGAATGCAGTCAGCAGGGACTCTAGTAGTGACACTTACTTCCCACAATCTACAGAAATAACATTCAACCACGCTAGCCTCCATTCCCAATAATACTACCGAAAATGTCACCTCACCAATGCGGCACGCAGAATCTATTTTTCGTTAGAGAAGGAGATGTTGGAAGGCACCACCTGGGTAGTGTTTCGGATAAAGAAATCGCCCAAATATAAAGCCTCAATCATCCAGCAGTCCCGTGTCCGCTCGTGCGCAGCGTTCGCTCTGTCCATACACGAAGTAAGTTTTTAATACTATAAATTTAGCTTGCCGTCCGGCTCTGGTTCTCGCTGTCACTCCTCCCACTGCAAATGCCACCGATAAAATGAAATCCGTTGAACACATGGTGTAAGTTTGTATTACTTTAAATTTACCTTCCCGTCCAGCCTCTGTTCCACTCTGCCGCTCCTCCCACTGCACTTGCCACCAAAAAGATGACAATCACTGAACACAAGAGATCGGGTCCTGCTATCTTTAAAGCACGAAACAATCTATCAAAATGTCTATGTTTAATTCATTCGAACTCAACATTAGTCTGACCTGGCTCCCTCTTTACGTTTCTGAATAGCTGTCGAATCGCTTCTGGAACCAATACATATACACCTAATGTGCCCTGTATGACGTCTTCATAATGTCTTGGCTCCTCATCTGACAACGAGGCAATTGGCTCTCGAGCTCTGCCTGCCAGTCTACACAGAAATAGAAGTACCCTTAAATCATCGTAACACGACAGATGCTTCAGTATCTTTCTCATCGAAATGTGGCAGAATTTTGACATATTTGTTTGTAATACTACTTATGCTTTAATCTCCGTTCTGTTAACTTGACTTTGCTGACTTAGTGCCGCGACTTCTCAAATTCAAATTCTCTTTTGATTTGTCTACACAGAACATAGAACAATACAGCGCCAAAGAGGCCTTTCGGCCCCCAATGTTGCGCCGACCTGTGAGCTAATCTCAGCCCATCCCGCTACACTGTCCTATCATCATACATGTGCTTATCCAAGGATTATTCGAATGTCCTTAATAAGGCTGAGTTAACTACATTGGCAGTCAAGGCATTCCACGCCCTCACAACTTTCTGTGCAAAGACCCTGCCTCTGACATCTGTCTTAAATCTATCACCACTCAATTTGTGGCTGTGCCCACTCGTACAAGCTGACGCTATCATCCAAGAAAGAAGCCTTTCACTGTCTACCCTATCTAATGCTCTGATCATCTTGTATGTCTCTATCAAATGTCATCTTACCCTTCTTAATTTCAATGAGAACAGAACCAAGTCTCTCAGACTTTCCTCAAGAATCCCTCCCTCCAGATCAGGCAATATCATGGTAAATCTCCTCTGCAAATTTTGCAATGCTTCCACATTTTTCCTGTAATGGGACCAGAACTGTACACAATATTCTAACTGCGGCCGCACGAGGGTTTTGTACAGTTGCAGCAAGACATTACGGCATCAGAACACAGTGACTCCACCTATTAAACCTAACACAAAGTATGCCTTCTTAACAGCACTATCAACCTTGGTGACAACTTTCAGGGATCTGTGCACATGGTCTCCAAGATCCCTCTGCACGTACACACTAACAAGAATCTTGACATTGACCAAGTATTCTGCCTTCCTGTTATTCTTCCCAAAGTGAATCACCTCACATGAATCAACTTTGAACTCCATTGCCACCTCTCAGCTCAATTCTGTAGTTTATCCAAGTCTCCCTGGAAACTGCGACATTCTTCCACACTCCCACTACTCCACTTTGCTGTCAATTGCAAACCTACTAACCCACACACCTATGCTTGCGTCCCAGTCGTTTATAAAAATGACAAACTGCAGTGGTCCTAAAACAGAACTCAATCCCTTTATTCTCTATCTCTTTCGCTCCCCTTTCTCTCTCTCCCTTTCCCTTCCACTCTCCGTCCGCTTCTTATCTCTCTCTTTGCCCTGCCTTGAACCTGCTCTCTCACTCTCCTCGCTTCTCTCTCTTTCTCTTTCTTCTCTCTCTTTCTCTTTTTCTCTCACTTTGCATACTCTATTTTCCTCAATTATAACTTAAGCGTTTCTACACCTACTGCAATTGTCTGTTTCCCTAATACACCTAAGTATTTGAGCAAGTCGCTTATAATTTCAGCTTTACTTTTGTCCTTGTTTCAACCCAGTTCTAACTTCTTTGCTAATTCTAAAATATGTTGTCTTTTGGTTTCCTTCTGAACTTTCTTGAAAGATTTGCGAATCAGCTTCAAATCCAAGCACCTCTTTAACAATGTTAAGATGCATTTCCTTCACTTATAATTGAATCAACCACAAGTCACTGAAATTAAATAAATTGCCGGATCGACGATTTATTTAAAGACCTAGGACACTAACGGGCAAGTGCTTACATCTACTGGGCTTTTTCTTCCCCCAAATCGATTCAAGTCTGTGCAAATCGCAAACTGGATCATTGTGAACGCTTCAAATCGCGGATGAACGCCCCCAAGCTGTATGGTGACATGCTGTTCTCTCCTCTGCTAATTAAAACCATCATCACAAAAGAAGATTCGCTGCGTGCTTTAAACTGTTAAAATTCGAGAGGCAAATATATATGTCAGAATTTACTATTTAAAGTAAAAGTTAACCACTGTATTCTTGAAGTCCAGCAGGGAATGGTAAAGCTAACAACTGTTTCTAATTCCTTTCTCTTCACCCTGTCTTTCACCTCCTACTCTCCAATGTTAGTCCGATACAAATACCCGATTAGGACTGACTAAACAAACACGTTGCCAAACCAGTCAGCTTTGTTCAGTTTCCTCCATAGATATTCTCTGTAGATTCTACCCAGGTCGGTTTCGATGTTATGCTGTGCAAACTCCTTCCCAGACAGATACCTCCCGGAGAGCTCGAGCTTCGAGTTTCTGTGGCAATTCTCCCTCTATCTGTTCCAAATGCCCTGGTTTATACCACAAAGCATCGGATCGTTTCACTGTTTTCAATATAATCAAAAAAATTTCAAGCTTAATTGATTTTGATATCACGGGGCATAATTTAAACTGATTGGCCTAATTAGCATTTGTTTATTTTTGTCATGGAAGCACAGTTACCCTCTTAGAGTTGACCATGCTTTAAATTGTTCAGAACACTTTGTGCTGTGTCAGTCAGTTTTGCTAGCTTTTCAACTATCTTAAAGGTACAGTACCTCAACAATTTAATAACCAAATATGTGCAAGGTAGTTTGATTGTCCATACTCAAATTGCCCATCGTGTTCTGTGATGTGGCAGCCAGTTGTATTCATCGTTGGGAATGCTGGTTTGGGTGGATGGGTAGTCTGAGTGTGCACTGCGTGCGTTGAATAGCCTGCTTCCACAAAATATGAAATCTATGATATAAAGTAAATGTCCACGTCACTCAGACACCATAGAATCTGTTAAGGTGCAGCTCAGAAACAGCAAGATGAAGCAAACATTGATCTGAGATACATATCAAAGTCAAAACTGCAATGCAAATGTTGGGCATGTTATAAAACAGGACATTATAAATGCAGGTTTGTGGGTACTACAGTCATAAAAGTATTTGAAAACATTGAGTATTGTTAAGTTTGATGGACCAATTTGACTTCATACCAGAATTTCGAAGAAACATAAATAAACTTATTGATTTCATTAGTGAATAATGTATCTTCTGCTATTTATTTTGAAAAAAGTATATACATAGTTTCATTCGATTTAAGAAGGCAAGAGGATGCAGAGGTGCAAATGTGAGCTGATGCATTTTGGAATATCCAATTAAAGTGAGAACTTTTAATGGAAACGACCTGGGCGAAGTTGATGTGCAGAGAGATCTGGTTGTTCAAGTCCCCAGAAGGTGGCAATGCAGCTCGATAGAGTGGTCAAGAAAGGATGTAGCATGCTTTCCTTCATCCAATGGCGTGTTGAGTACAGGAGTTAGCAGGTCATATTTTAGTAGTATAGGACTTTGGTTAGTTCCAATTTGGAATACTGCATACAGTTCTCGTCGCCACATTGCCAATAGGTTGAGGATGCTATGGAGATGGTGTAGAGGAGATTCAAAGACGTGTTGTTTGTTATTGACGGCGCTAACTATGAAGGGAGATCGAGTAGGTTAGGGTTATTTTCATTCGAAAGATGGAAGTTGAGCCGGGACTTGATTAAAGTCAACAAAATCATGCGAGCTACAGACAGATTGGACAGCAAGAATTTTTTTTTTCACCGAGTGTGCGACTCAATTGATAGGGGTCACGAGTTCAGGGTGAGAGGTGGAAACTTTCCAGGGAGTTTTGCGTGGCAATTTGTTTGCACAGAGTGGAGCGAGTGACTGGAATTCATTTCCAACGGAAGTGGTAGAGGCGGGTAGGAAAGCGTCATTTAAGATGTGTCTGGATAAAGACATGACTGGGCATGGATCAGACGGACATAGATCCCTCGAAAATAGTCGAATGTTGAGGTAGAGGAATCCAGATCGGTGCCGTCTTAGAGGCCAAACGACCTGTTCCTGTGCTGTAAAGCTCTTTGTTCTTTGAGAGTGTAGAATTATAGACCAGTAAGCGTATCATTCACAGGAGGGAATTGGTTATAAAGAATATGATATTATACACTTAGAAAGTAACAGCAATTTCCACAAGAACGATATCGCTTTTATGAAAGCGAAGTCATAATTTGCAAACTTCTTGCTTGAAGGTATCTCCTTTCCGCATAGTCAATGGATAACTACTGGATGGTAGATATTCAGGAGAAATTTCGAAAGACCTCACACGGCAAGTAATGATAAAAAAAAAGGGAACATCGGCAAACGGGAAAATAAACGTTAGGTTTGCCTTGACGTAAAGAAGAACCGGAATGTAGATGATGAAGCATCGTCTAGACTCGACACATGAACTTGCTGTCTCTCCATGAACGTAGTCTGACCCACTGCAATCTCCAGCATTTGAATTTTTCAATATAGATTCCAGGATCTGCAGTAATGTGCTCTCAATAAAAGTAAATGTGTCCTGCATGCTTACAAAGTTTGTTGATGAGACTGTACGTGGAATATTGTTCGCAGTTTTGGTGTCCTGATCAAAGGAAGAATATCTTGAGCACATGTAGTGAATGAACATTTTCCAGATTAATCCCTCAGATGGCATGATTGTCTGATGAGTAAACTCGGCCTATGTTCTGTAGAGTTTAAAAAGAATGAGCAATAATCTTAATGATCCCGAGAAAATGCGCACAGAAGCGACTGCAGAGCACAGGCAAGTTTGACCGAATTCCAAGTTTTTCCAAACGAATGTCAAGCTGAACTGAAGAACAGGAATCCATTACGCCCCATTACAAATCAAGATGAAATCTGTGGATGAAGCTGGTGAACATTATACATAGTCACACGAGTACTTTGTACCTGAATTATTTAAAGGAGGATGCACATGCAGAATTCGACATGATGATCTGTGAATATAGTGTGGTTCCACTTTAAACGAAAGGTGGTGTAGATAGAACATAGACCTGTAGACCAGTGGATATCGGATATCTCTTAAAGAAACTGTTGGAGAAAATAGGGAAGATGAAATAAATCGCTGATTAGTGGTAAAGTTTGATCCGTAATAGTCAGCCTGATGTTATCCGAATGAAGTAATACCTAATTATCTTCATGATGTTGTTTCTGTGGTAGTTGTTTCTGTGGTAGTTCAGCAAGATCTTTAACAAAGTCCCATATAGAGACAGAGAAGCAAAGAATCAGAGAGTACGGAGAAAGACTGTGTGGCCCAATCTGTTGCATGCCGACCAAAATTTTCCTATTTCCATTTACTTGGGCGATATCCTTCTAAACTGTTCCTATCAATGTATTTGCACAAAAGCTTTTTAGACATTGTTTATGTCCCCACCTCAACGACTTTTCCTGACAGCTCATTCCATATGCGTATCATCCTCTGTGTAGAAGTCTTGCCCCGGAGATTTTCTTTTATTCTTTCCCCTTTATGATAAACTGATGTCCTCTTGTTGTTGATACCACACCATTGGAAAAGAAACTGCAATCACACACCTCATACATTCCTCTCATGATCGTGTTGAGTTTTTAAGATCCTCCCTCGAACTCTTATGCTTTAATGACAAACATATCCGAGCTTGTCCGACCTCTCCCGATAGCTCAGACCCTTAAGTACTGGCAACATCATTTTAAACTTCCTCTGTGTTCTTTCCAGAATAATAACATCCTTCCTGTAGCAAGGTGACCAAAAATTGAACACAGGACTCCTGGTGCAGCTCCACCTGTGTCCTGTATAACTGCAACATAACTTTCAAATTTCTACAATCCATGTCCTGAAGAATGAAGGCCTGTGTGCTACAAGCCTTTTTTTCACAGCTCTGTCTCCTTCTGACATGGGAAACCGATAAAACAATTAAAGTGTCGTCGTTTCCAGAGCAACTTGGAAAGTTACAATCAAAGTTGTTTCAGTGGCAGGAGACAGGGGGTGTTGGTCGAAGACTGCTGGCGTGACTGGAGACTAGTGTCCCCGGTTGTACCACATGGATCAGTGTTGTGTCCCTTATTTGTTGTGGAATGTATAAATTCTGCAGATGTGAATGTGGAGAATGTGGGGCGGGTGTGAACAGTAAATTTGTTTTTGGCACAAAGATTGCCCGCGTGTTTGGCAGTGAGGAGGAAGGTCTTATGTTACACGAAGATATGCATGGAATGCTGAGATGGACAGTCAATGATAGACAGAAATTAACACAAATAAATTTCAATGGATGCAATGTGGAAAAAAGGAACTAGACAGAGGAATACTGATTGACTGGCAGTTCACTAAAAAAAACTCGTAAAGTTCGTCTCCACAGATCCTTGAATTTGACTGGATGTTATATGAAGAATACAGTTGAAGGAGAGTGAGTGCAGAGAAAATTCATCAGGGTGTCCTTCCAGGAAATGGAGAGTATCCGCTGTGAATAGAGGGTTAATGAGCTCGGATTGTTTGCTCTGGAGTAGAGAACACTGAGTGTGATATCACTTCGAAATATCAGACGATTAGGTGCATGGATAGGGTGAATAGACAGCAGCTGTTCCTTTTCGTCAAAAGGACATGAAAATGACAGAAACAGTTTAACATGGAGGGCTTGTGCTTGGAGAGGATTTGAGGATTGTTTTTCACCCAGAGCGTGTTGGGATCCGAAATGCACTTCATGAGAATGTAGTTGTCACAGTAACCTCTCAAACTGTAAAAGGTACTTGGACGAGCCTTGAAGTGTCAGAACATTCATGGATATGGACGTTATGTGGCAAAGGAAGACTAATGTAAACCGTGCTGTATGGTTGATGGTACAGACTTTATGCTTCTGTGATTTATTGGTTGTGGAAAATCAATCATTGAGCAGGTTAAAACAGTAATTGCTGGAGCTTTGAAAAATATGAAAAATATGTTAACAAGGGTGAAAAGAGTGATCGAAAATAGCGTCTGAAAGTTTGTCAATGGCCAATGTAAGAGACAACAAATGCAGCACCCTTACAGTCTGAAACCAGGGAATGCAGAATTGAGAACATGGAAACGGCAGAACTATGAAGCAACTATTTAAATTCTGTCCTCACAGAAGAAACAAAACAATCAAAAATGTCTGCACTACTTGGAATCAATAGTCTGTAGAGGAAAAGGGATTAGAATGAAATTAGCAAATCAACGGTTTTGGAGAAATTATTGGGACTGCAAATAAAGGGCATAGGCAAAGTCAACACAGATTTACGAAATGAGAATAATAGTTGAGAAGCTGACTGGTCGATAAATTGTGAAAAAAGAATGAAATTAGAAAATCAACGATTTTGGAGAAATTATTGGGACTGCAAATAAAAGGCATAGGAAAAATCAACACAGATTTACGAAATGAGAATAATATTTGAGAAGCTGACTGGTCGATAAATTGTGAAAAAACAATGACTGCAATGCATTTGAATTTTCAGAGATTTTCGATGAAATCTCAAGCCAAGTGTGCAAACTCAAATATTATTATTAATGTATAAACAAGGTTTTAGAATGGAACAACTAACAGGAAATAATGAATATGAATAAAATATTTTTGTTTTGACTGGAAGGATAGGGTAGTATCACAGGGATCAGTGAAAGGGCCTCAGCTATTCACAATACGTATCAAACATTTGGTTAAGTGAATCAAAGGCAATGTTTCCAAATCTGCTGACAACACTAAACGATATCGGAATGTAAGGGGATGAGGAGAATGTGAAAATTCTCCTAGGTGTTTAAGACAAGTGGAGTGAATTGGCAAATACGTGGTGGATGAAGAATAACGTGGATAGATGTAACGTTGGACACTTTGTTGGGAAAAATGGAATGGTAGTCTATCATTTAAAAGGAAATTGGTGGAAAAATGTTGATCTTTAAAGCGACTTAAATTCATTTTCTGAATCCTTCTGCAAATTCCTTCAAAGTCCATGCAAGACCGTGAGTTCTGAAGCCAGAAGTTAATACGGGAAATATCATGGACACGCTTACCAGTGTACATAGACCCACCCAAGTGGGTAGCTGTAAAATTGAAAGGGACTTGGATCTCCCCGTGCACCAGTGGCTAAACACAATAATGGAGGAACCCGAAAACAGATCAGAAGGTAAATGAAGCGTTGACCTGTATGTCAGGGGGATTTGAGACAGGAATGTCTTACTGTAGCTGGACAGAGCCTCATTAAGAAAACATCTTGAACATTCTGTGCAGTTTTGGCTTTTTGCAGAATAAAGGTAAAAGCTGACATTGAGGGAATGCAGTGAAGGATGACAAGAATGGTCTCTGGGATGACAGGAACGTTGTGTTGTCAGAATTCCTGTCAACTGGACCTGTATTCCATGGGGTTTAGGGAAATGTGTGTGTAGATCTCAGTGAAATATCTAAAATACTGACAGAGTGAGACAGGTTGGAAGCAGGGATGATAACTCTTCTGGCTGCGATACCTAAAACAACGGGACACACTGATAGATACAGAAAGACTCTGAGCATTGTGACGGGAATAAAAATCTGCACTCAGAGACTGCTGACCTTGCGGAATTCTCTGTCACTTAAGGCTGTGGAAGTAAGGGCACTGCATGTAACTTAGGATTTCTAGATACTAAAAGTATGTGGAAAGGACAACAAGAGTATGGTGTGGTGACAGAGGATCAGCTATCATAATCTTGAGTTGGATCAAACACAGGCTGAACCAAAGACACTACTGTAGTTCCCATTACATAGTATCCTAAGGTCAATCACGTTAAGTAACACAGTACAGCTGAAAGTGAATATGGCATTTGCTGGAAATCAGAGTTGAAGAGTGTAGCGTTGGAAAAGAACAGCAGGTTAGGGAGTATCCCAGGAACATGCAATCGACGTTTTGGGTATAAATTCTTCATTCGGAATGCGGGGACCCTACCCGTCACAAACATTCTTGATGAAGGTGTTACGCCAGAAAGGTCGACTCTCCTGCTTCTTTGATATTCCCTAACCGTCTGTGCGCTTCTGGCGCTACAGTTTACGTCAGTAAGGGGTATGTACGCTGTGTGCATAGAGTGCATTGAAGAGACCTACGGCCATGAACTGTGATGGGAAAGGTTCGAATGGCCTACTCATAGAACATAGATCATAGGACAATACAGCACAGAACAGGCACTTCGGCCCACGATGTTGTGCCGAACATTTGTCCTAGATTAAGCACCCATCCATGTACCGATCCAATTGCCGCTTAAAGGTCACCAATGATACTGACTCTGCCACTCCCACAGGCAGCACATTCCATGCCCCCACCACTCTCTGGGTAAAGAACCTACCCCTGACATCCCGCCTTTTCTTCCACCCTTCACCTTAAATTTATGTCCACTTGCGACACTCTGTTGTACCGGGGGAAAAAGTTCCTGATTGTCTACTCTATCTATTCCCCTGATCAGCTTATAAACCTCTATCACGTCACCCCTCATTCTTCGCCGTTCCAATGATAAAAGATCTAGCACGCTCAACCTATCCTCGTACGACCTATTCTCCATTCCAGGCAACATCCTGGTAAATCTTCTCTGAAACCTCTCCAAAGCTTCCACATCTTTCCTAAAGTGAGGCGGCCAGAACTGCACACAGTACTCCAAATGTGGCCTAACCAGTGTCCTGTACAGCTGCAACATCACTTCACGACTCTTGAATTCAATCCCTCTGCAAATGGACGCGAATACACGATAGGCCTTCTTACAAGCTCTATCCACCTGAGCAGCAACTTTCAAAGATCTATGAACATAGACCCCAAGATCCCTCTGCTCCTCACCTTACTAAGAACCCCACCGTTAACCCTGTATTCCACATTCGTATTTGTCCCATCAAAATGGAAAACCTCGCACTTGACAGGGTTGAACTCCATCTGCCACTCCTCAGCCCAGCTCTGCATCATATCTAAGTCTCTTTGCAGCCGACAACAGCCCTCCTCACTATCCACAACTCCACTAATCTTCGTATCATCTGCAAATTTGCTGACCCACCCTTCGACTCCATCATCCAAATCATTAATAAAAATTACAAACATCAGAGGACCCAGAACTGATCCCTGCGGAACTCCAGTTGTAACTGGGTTCCAGGCTGAATATTTACCATCTACCTCCACTCTCTGACATCGACCGGTTAGCCAGTTTTCTATCCAACTGTCCAAATTTCCCTCGATCACATGGCTCCTAACTTTCCGCATAAGCCTACCATGGGGAACCTTATCAAATGCCTTATTAAAATCTATGTACACTACATCCACTGCTCTACCCTCATCCACATGCTTTGTCACCTCCTCAAATAATTCAATAAGACTTGTAAGGCAAGACCTACCCTTCACAAATTCGTGATGGCTGTCCCTAATCAAGCAGTGTCTTTCCAGATACTCATCAATCCTATCCCTCAGTACCCTTTCCATTACATTGCCTACCACCGAGTAAGACTAACTTGCCTGTAATTCCCGAGGTTATCCCTATTCCCTTTTTTGAACAAAGGCACAACATTCGCCACTATCCAGTCCCCTGGTACCACCCCCGTTGACAGTGAAGACGAAAAGATCATTGCCAACGGCTCTGCGAATTCCTCTCTTGCTTCCCACATAATCCTAGGATATATCCCGTCAGGCCCGGGGGCCTTGTGTATCTTCAATTGTTCAAAATGCACAACACATCTTCCTTCCTAACAAGTATCGCTTCTAGCTTACCACTCCGTTTCACACTCTCCTTTTCAACAATATGGTCCCTCTCGTTTGTAAATACTGAAGAAAAGTACTCATTCAAAACCTCTCCTATCTCTTCCGACTCAATACACAGTCTCCCACTACTGTCCTTGATCGGACCTACCCTCGTTCTCGTCATTCTCATGTTTTTCACATCTGCATAAAATGCCTTGGGGTTTTCCTTGATCCTATCCGCCAAAGATTTTTCCTGCACTCTCGTAGCTCTCCTAATTAATTTCTTCAGCTCCCTTCTGGCTATCCTGTATCCCTCCAACACTCTGGCTGAACCTTGTTTACTCGACCTTCTGCAAGCCTCCTTCTTCCTCTTTACAAGACATTCAAACTCCCTCGTCAACCAAGTTTCCCTCACACGACCATTTCTTTTCTGCCTGACAGGTACATAAATATCAATGACACGTCGTATCTATTCCTTGAAAAAGTTCCACATTTCAACGACTTCCTTCCCTGACAGCCTATGCTCCCAACTTATGCTCCTCAGATCCTGTCTTACAGCATCGTATTTACCCTTCCCCCAATTTTAAAACCTACCCTGTTGCACGCACCTATCTCTCTACATAATCAAGGTGAAAGTCACAGAATTGTGGTCACCATCACCAGAATGTTCACCTACGAACAAGCCCATCAGATGTCCCAGTTCGTTACCAAGTACCACATCCAATATGGCCTCCCCTCTGGTCGGAAAATCTACATACTAAGTTAGAAAAGCTTCCTGGATACACTGCACAAACACCGCCCCGTCCAATCTACCTGGTCTAAAGAGCTTCCGATCAATATTTTGGAAGTTGAAATCGCCAATGACTACTACCCTATGGCTTCTGCACCTTTCCAAAATCTGTTTCCCAATCTGTTTCTCCACATCTCTGCTGCTATTGGGGGGCCTATAGTTAACACCCAACAAGGTGATTGCTCCTTTCCTATTTCAGACTTCAGCCCATACTACCTGCAAAGGCAGATCCCCCTCGAACTGCCTTTCTGCAGCCGTTATACATTTCTCCTGAGCAACGCCACACCCCCTCCTTTTTACCACCCTCACTAATCTTACTGAAACATCTGTAACCAGGAACCTCCAACAACCATCACCTTGGTAATGCAGAGAGATAGGTGCGTGCAACAGGGTAGGTTTTACAATTTGGGGAAGGGTAAATACGATGCTGCAAGACAGGATCTGAGGAGCATAAGTTGGGAGCATAGGCTATCAGGGAAGGAAGTCGTTGAAATGTGGAACTTTTTCAAGGAACAGATACGACGTGTCCTTGATATTATGTACCTGTCAGACAGAAAAGAAATGGTCGTGTGAGGGAACCTTGACGAGGGAGGTTGAATATCTAGTAAACAGGAAGAAGGAGGCTTGCATAAGGCGGAGGAAACAAAGTTCAGACAGAGTGTTGGAGGGATACAGGATAGCCAAAAGGGAGCTGAAGAAAGGGATTAGGAGAGCTGGGAGAGGGCAGGAAAAATCTTTGGCGGATAGGATGAAGGATAACCCCAAGGCCTTTTATGCGTATGTGAGAAACATGAGAATGACGAGAACGACGGTAGGTCCGATCAAGGACAGTCGTGGGAGATTGTGTATTGAGTCGGAAGAGATAGGAGAGGTCTTGAATGAGTACTTTTCTTCAGTATTTACAAATGAGAGGGACCGTACTGTTGAAGAGGAGATTAAGAAACGGACTGGTAAGCGCGAAGAAATACTTGTTAGGAAGGAAGATGTGTTGGCCATTTTGAAAAAAAAACTTGAGGATAGACTAGTCCCTCGGGCCTGACGGGATATATCCTAGGTTTATGTGGAAAGCAAGAGAGGAATTCGCAGAGCCGTTGGCAATGATCTTTTCGTCTTCACTGTCAACGGGGTGGTACCAGGGGACTGGGGAGTGGTGAATGTTGTGCCCCTGTTCAAAAAAGGGAATAGGGATAACCCCGGGAACTACAGGCCAGTTAGTCTTTCTTTGGTGGTAGGCAATGTAATGGAAAGGGTACTGAGGGATAGAATGTTTGAGTATCTGGAAAGACACTGCTTGATTAGGGACAGCCATCACGAATTTGTGAAGGGTAGGTCTTGCCTTACAAGTCTTATTGAATTCTTTGAGGAGGTGACAAAGCATGTGGATGAGGGTAGAGCAGTGGATGTAGTGTACATGAATTTTAGTAAGGCATTTTTGATAAAGTTCCCCATGGTAGGCCTCTTAGGAAGTCAGGATGCATGGGATTGTGGGAAATTTGGCCAATTGGATAGAAAACTGGCTCACCAGTCGAAGTGGTGGTAGATGGTAAATATTCATCCTGGAGCCCTGTTACAAATGGAGTTCCCCAGGGATCAGTTCTGGGTGCTCTGCTGTTTCTAATTTTTATTAATGACTTGGAAGAGGGAGTCTAATGGTGGGTCAGTAAATTTGCAGACGATACGAACATTGGTGGAGTTGTGGATAGTGAGGAGGGCAGTTGTCAGCTGCAAAGGGACTTAGATATGATGCAGAGCTGGGCTGAGGAGTGGCAGATGGAGTGCAACCCTGTCAAGTGTGAGGTTGTCCATTTTAGAAGGACAAATAAGAATGTGGAATACAGGGTTAACGGTAGGGTTTTAAGTAAGGTGGAGGAGCAGAGGGATCTGGGGTCTATGTTCATAGATCTTTGAAAGTTGCTACTCAGGTGGATAGAGCTTGTAAGAAGGCCTATCGTATATTAGCGTTCATTAGCAGAGGGATTGAATTCAAGAGTCGTGAAGTGATGTTGCAGCTGTACAGGACCTTGGTAAGGCCACATTTGGAGTACTGTGTGCTGTTCTTGTCTCCTCGCTTTAGGAAAGATGTGAAAGCTTTGGAGAGAGTGCAGAGGGGATTTACCACGATTTTGCCTGGAATGGAGAATAGGTCGTTCGAGGATAGGTTGAGAGTGCTCGGCCTTTTCTCATTGGAATGGCGAAGGATGAGGGGTGATTTGATAGAGGTTTATAGGATGATCAGTGGAATAGATAGTATAAACAGGCAGAGACGTTTTCCCGGGTACAACAGAGTGCTACAAAGGGACATAAATTTAAGGTGAAGGGTGGAAGGTTTCGGGGGGATGTCAGGGGTTGGTTCTTTACCCAGAGAGTGATGGGGCATGGAATGTGCTGCCTGTGGGAGTGGCAGAGTCAGTATCATTGGTGACCTTTAATCGGCAATTGGATCGGTACTTGGATTAGTGCTTAAGCTAGGACAAATGTTCGGCACAACATCGTTGGCCGAAGGGCCTGCTCTGTGCTGTATTGTTCTATCTTCTATGTTCTAATGTAAATGCTGTGGCGGGGACAATGATTAGATTTACCAGAATGCTACCTGTATTGGAGGACTCGTCTTATGAAGACAGGTTGAGTGAGCTCAGTCTTTTCACTCTGTAGAGAAGAAGGAAGAGAGGTGACTTGGTAGAGAGGCACAAGGCAATGAGAGGCATAAATATTGAACAGAGCCAGAGACCTTTCTTGAGGGTAGGAATGGCTGTCACGAGGGATCACAGTAATAAAGTAGTTCTAGGAAGATGTAAGGGAGATGCCGATAGATTTTTATGGAGAAAATATTGGGTGCTTGGAATGCACTGCCAGTGTTGGCTTTATAGTCAAAGACGTTCAGGACATTTGAGCGACTTTTGAACAACTATATAGACGGCGGTAAATTGAGGAATGTGTAGGTAAGTTTAATTATATATTAAGATAAATGTTCGGCACAACATCGTACAACACTGTGCCGTACTGTACTATGTTGTACGCTTCATGTTCTCCCCAGCATCCGTTCTCGGCCAGACTGCAAATCCTCCCGAAAAGGCAGATGTCTCTCTGGCAGTCATTTCTTTGCCAGTAATTCCACTTCCACCTATTAGTTAGTTAAAAATCACACCACACCAGGTTATAGTCCAACAGGTTTAATTGGAAGCACACTAGCTTTCGGAGCGAGGCTCCTTTATCAGGTGATTGTGTGCTCCGAAAGCTAGTGTGCTTCCAATTCAACCTGTTGGACTATAACCTGGTGTTGTGTGATTTTTAACTTTGTACACCCCAGTCCCACACCGGAATCTCCGAATCATACCTATTAGTTATGCCCCTTAATTTGCCCGCTCGGACAGGTTTTCTGAGCTCATGTTTCGGAAAGAAAAGTCAGTTGCCATTTCACTCCGAGATCTGGAGCATCTGGAGATTTTTTTACTAACTTTCTGTGAATGTTGGAAATCTGGTGCAAACATCAGGGCCTTTTGATTAAAATCATCAGATTCGCTAGCGTCTGTCTGGGAGGGAGAATGCAGAATTAATGTCTGAATCCACTGCAACTTCTTCCAAGCTGAAAGATATCCGAAAATTGTTTAATAATATTCTTCAGGCAACGTCAGGAAGAGGATCTGTGATTGGTGTAGAGGGCAAATGTAAAAGACAAAGCGTCTATTAACAGTCATGAAATTTAAAAAAAGAGAGACAAAGTAGTTTTAAGTTCAGTTGTGAAAAGGAGAGAATGGGTTCTCCAAACTGTTTTTCTCTGTATCTATCTCAACGGGTCCTATTTTTCTCTTACATGCTTCAGTCATCTCAGACTTTCTAAATTATAGTTACACAACCTGTGTTATTTCATTCTCCTGCCTTTGACAACTTGTTATCCAGCAAACATTCTGGTGATTCTGCGCTCCACTCAAAAACACATAGAACCCCATGTCTCCTCACTTTTTTACCTTTCCCAACGTAGAAAGTCAATGTCATTGTTGTGCTAGCATGAAATGGCTGCAGGAAACAATTGTAACATGATTGACTGACAAATACTGTTGCTGCATTACAACTATTTCCTGATGTGACAACTGTGTAATATAATTTCTGCGCACCTTACGAATCCCTGACATGGATATTGCCTCAAACAATTATTCTGACACACTATCAAAAGAGAAGACAACCTGGAAACGACTATAGCCTGATATGACTGTCCATCAGCACATCTATTTCCTGACATGACTAACCTCCCGACTTGACTACCCAATGATATGACTCATTCATAACCTTCCCTGCAAAAATATGCCCCAACATGACTGTCCTCTCACATGGCTGCCCCTTGACAAAGTTACCCTTCTGACTTGTTTGCCCCACCCTGACACTGCTGCATCCCGACAAAAATCCCGCCTTACATAGCTGCCCCTAAACCAGGTTATCTCCTGACATACTTGACCACGACGCAGATGAGCTTGAAATTGTTAAAACCAGATATTACTGTCATAATACCTGAAAACCCCCATCCGATTACCCCCTGACACGCTGACCCTTGATAGAACTATGTCGATGCAGCTAATTTTAAACACAATATATGTCTGCTCCATATCATAGTTACCCACAATAAGCGTACCCCTTATAAGACAGCTCAGGACCTGACTGTCCCTGTCAGGACTGCCTGCAGAGACGGCTACCCCAACACATCTAATCCATCATTATTGCCCCTGATGTGATTATGCCCTGGTGTGACGATCCCTGACATGATTACTGCTGAGTTGATGAACCCTACAACATATCCGCCGAACACAATTTACGTGAAATAACTATATTCTGATACAACTACACCCAAAATGTCTACCATTTAAAATGACCCGCCTCATGATCCAATTACCTACTGACACGACACCCTCTATTAACGTATATGAGTCATTCCTGTCAGCACGAACCATTGACACGCCCACACCGATCAAACTGTCCATGACATGACTGACCTCCTGATGTGAATACCCCAGGCCGGACTAAACCCGAACATGACAACCCCCTTACATGATGACGCATGACACCGCATGGACGCTGATATGGCTCCCTTTCTGACACAGCTACCCCGAATATGACTCATCCCGAACACAACAAACAGGTCAACACAACCATGCTCCTGACAGAAATCAACCCTGCAAAAAAACTACTGCCTTGTTATAACTCCACACCTGACATAACTACTTACTTCAAGTGAAAAGTTTTATTATATTCGGGGGCGGGGGTTTGACAGTTATGTTAATCTGCCTTGACATAAGGGGACGTAAGGGTATGTTTTGTTGTCCTCTCCTCATCGAGTGAAATGCAAGATTTCTAAAAATCTATAAGTGTGGATTTGCACTTATCCAGCTTTATACCAGGGTGCGGCTTGGGGAGGCACCAGGGGAGATGCATCTTTAACAGTTAGGTGCCCGTCTTTATCCACCAATAACGTGGTAGTGTCGGTGGGTCAGGGAATGGGGAAGCTCCCCATACGAGGCGATCAATCTGTTGTCACCTGGGCGTTAGCCGTTTGTAATCATCCCTATGATTCTGGATTGTCATTTTACATTTCGGGTTCTAACGCAGAAGTGGAGGCATGTTCCTGGACGGCTCTGGCAAGCTGTTCTTTTTTTGTAACGGCTTCCTGTACAAGTCCTGTGTAATTCGCTGTATTCTCCTCCACTTACAGCATTTGCTGACAAATATTTGTTGTCGGTGTTTTTGTGGCGTCAATGCAGTTTCCTGACTGCCGCTTCACAAAACTGAGTTTCTTGTCAATGACAGCTCTGTGTCTGCACCCAATAAATATAATAATAGAGTGTCCACTGACCTCTAAGAAATAATTCCGGACTCTGAAGACCTTCTGAAAGAAGGACACTACTTCTTATTGCCTGTTGAATAGCTGAAGACTTATTTTGAAATTGCTTTCTGATTTGTAGCTTCTCCGGCAAAGACAAAAAAAACCCCACAGCATCTACCATTTCAGTCCCTTTATTGATTTCTTTTGTACGTTTCATTAAGATAAACGCTTACTGGTTTCCATTTCTCTTAGAAAATTTCATTCATCCCAGGAATGTCCCTCGTGAGACTTTTCTGAGCAATCTAAAATGCAAGCATTGCCTTTGGGATTAAAGAGCCCACAATTGTCATCAGATGTCACTGTATGGTCTCCCAACGGCTAAGCATTATGAGATTTATTTTTGTATTTAGAACTGATTTCGCCATGTGCTCCCTTCCAACCCATTCCTCGATATGTAAGGGCGATTTCCACATGTAACTCCGGTGGTTAGAGTTCAGCAATCTCAAGATCGCCAATCTGATTCGAATCTTTCCTCTTATTTGGTCACTTCACTGTGAATGGGAATAGTGCAACCCCAAAACCTTGAATTCTTAATTTAAGCATAACCAAGTTTTGGCAAGGATTTGAGCACATTCCATTTGTTCAGTTCAATTGCTGTCCATCCTGCCCCCTTTGACTAAACTGTTGTAAATTATCTCAATAAAGATATGAAACAAGATGTCTCTTTCACCAATCTTGCAAGTTGCACCTGATTATTTTGAAAATGTCCTGCTGCTAATTCGTTCTTGCATGGCATGCCTAATTCTAAAATACATAATACTTTGTCCACAGGTCGTAAATGTCATAGGGAATGCCATAAGCTCAACAGAGTCTAGGTGATGGAATTACTCCTACTCGCATCCTTAAAACGATTATAATTCACTTATGACCGCTATGATTACTTGGGACGTCCACTGATTATTAACTCAACATTTTATCGCTATATGCTGATGCACATTTCTACAAACTATTACCAAAAGAGAAAATGCTGAAAATTCTCAGCAGGTCTGGCAGCATCTGTAAGGAGAGAAAAGAGCTGACATTTCGTGTCTAACTGACCCTTTGTCAAAGCTGACAAAAGGTCAGTTAGTCTCGAAATGTCAGCTCTTTTCTGTCCTTACAGATGCTGCCAGGCCTGCTGAGATTTTCCAGCATTTCTTCTTTTGGCTTCAGATTCCAGCATTTGCAGTAATCTTTTTTTTCTACAACCTATTGTTGTCTTCGCTGCGAACGTAATCACATTCCACTACACACTCCAGAAGTGTGTAGTAAGCAGAGATTAAGACACACCTTATACCTTACCAACTCACATACATGAAAACTATTCGTGATCGTACATGACAGGCTGTAGACGGGGTTATATTTCACAAAGTAATATCGACGGAAATAATTTTATTCGATGGACAAAGGTCTAAATTCGGATCTCGGATATTGTACACATGAGAAGACTTAACTGACTGTAGGGAATTGGCAAGTAAAGCCAGAGCTTGGAAATCAAGGCCACTCATTTTAGAATCTCTATAGTGCAGAAACAGGCTCTTCACCCCAACAAGTCCACACCAAAAATCCAAACCCGAACGCACACAGACCAATACCCTTATCATATTACTCTACATTTACAACTGATTAATGCACTGAACCTTCACATCCCTGAACATTCTGGACAGTTTAGCCTGGTCAATTAATCTAACCTGCATGTCTTTCGATTGTGGGACGAAGCCGATGTAGACTCGTGGAGAACACAAGACATTCACACAGACGGTCACACGAGGGTGGAAGCAAACACGGTTTTCTCGCACTGTGAGGTGCCAGTGTGAGCCACTACGTCATCCAAATGATATATCAAAGACAATTAGAGGTATTAGGATCCGCGGATCGCGAAAACCTGATGTCTTTGACAGTTGCTGACTTGTTTAATTTTGAGATCGCGGACAACCGTTCATTCGGAAAGAAAATAGAACTCCAGGTATCAAGCATTGTCAGGGACTGAATCACGTTTGTGAGCATTGGTGATTTTCGATGCGGAAATCGCCTCCCTAATACAGCTTTCTGATAAAAATTTCAATTGGATCATTGATTTCTGATAACGATAATATTTTTCTCTAATCTAATATGTTTGATGCAAAAAATAAAGTACCTATTTGATACTATTTGTTTGGTGACTGAAATTCATGCCCGTGATGTCTTAAGCTGATTGAGCCCATGGAGATTTGAAACGTGGATAAAAAATAAATTATTTTCCAATGCCTTGGCAGTGCACCAGTCACTGACGTTCAGCCACTGGACAACACATACACTAAAATTGAAACCAGGATAAGCCAACTATTTTTCAGCTGAAAGAGACCTACTGTCCAATAATTGTAGCTGTCAGTTCTTTTCGGTAAAATTCTGCCACACTTCAAACTTCAACGTCAATCAGAAGTCATTTATTAATGACAACGGCCTTTGGTAGAAGCGAAGGAATGTGACCACCTGACAGTCAAATCTGCATTCTCGCAAATTAAGACAACTATTAAAGGTTTATGCAGGACCACAAACTAATCACATGACACAGCCTACAGGACACAGAGCTCTAAAGGTCTCGCGCTTTTTCTTAAAAGCTGACTGCAAAAGTCACGGCTGTCTCAGCTCTGCTGCAGCAGCGCAAACCGTAACCACAGAGGTCCTCCTGCACATCTGTTTGCAGCAAATCTAGCACGGCATCACGTTTTCGTACGGAAAACAAGGCTGAGTAGAAATTTGATTAAAACCTTCATTTTTCATTTACAATACTCCTCTTATGGAGAGAAGCATGCGTAAGCATGGCGCCAGACCACTCACAACTATAGGTCGTGCGTTTCTGTGCCCAACATCAAGGGAAGTTGCAGCCGGCATAATTCTTGCAGTTAACATTTACAACAGGTCCTAAGAAGGGTCATAACTAAACAACAATCAACAAAAAAGGCAATGAGAATAATCAAAACATGTGGAATATAGAAGTCCCAAGATACGCTGAGAAGCCATCCAACCAAGCCTGATGGGATGTAATCATGGAATTGCCTCCATTCCTCCGTAACTCTTGTTCTGTGTAGTCCGCCTAATTAATAATATTGTCTGAGGCGGCCGGGATGTAAGCAAAACATTCCGAGCCAATAACACTGCAAGTGCTGCCCTGTACTTCGAGGAAATAGTGCAGTGCCAGACAATTCTGCAAAGTGAGTAACGTTTTTGTTATCTTCTTGTCACTACTGTCAGGATTACTGTCTTAAAGTCAGCTTTTCTATGAATTATGTGCCATGCATTATCGTTTTAACTATGATGTTTTGTCCTGTCAAGCCACACTAATACATTTGTCAAGTAGGTGTATATGTACAATGCTGGTTCCTCAGTGCAAAAATCTCTTGCTCGCAGCATTCTGTCATATGCGTTATTTTTGAGGTAATAATCTATTTTGCACACTTACATCAGTACTACAAGACTTTCTCGAATTTTTGATTTCAATATGATTTTATAAAAAGACCTATGGGATTTTAATTATCTCCCCACTAATTGTCCCGATGCCTCAGCTAGTGGCTTGATCACCATGTTCACCAAGGAAAAACAAGACACAAGCATCACCAAACGAATTCAATCTGTTTCGTACTTCACTTGAACTGTCATTTCACTTAAATGCGTGATAATTTCAATCCATTGTTTGTTCTGCCTCTTGATCCTCCTTGGTATTTTGATTGTAAAAGTGGATAATCTCGCATTTCTCTGCACTAAACTTCATCCGCCCTGCATTTAGCCATGCACTCCGAACACTTGCACATCGCACTTTCCACAGGTCATTTTCCCTCAGGCAGTAATCTGTCATCAGTGGAGTATTTACGTGTCTGTCAGGTTACCAACATTGAGATTGGTGGTCGCTGAGCTGCTAACCGTACTCAGAGAGACTTTGGGATGGTTTGGGGAAGCTGTGAATTGGTCCTGCATCTGCGCCCGCAACCTCTCAATGATAAAGTGATTGTGGACTTGTAAGAGGAAAACTGTGACTATATACCATGAAACAGGCACAGTAGCCTCATTTAATGTATGTCTCGACTGGTACATGAAAGGGCAGGGAGCAGAGGGAAAGAGAATCTGAGAAAGTCGGAGACAGGTTCAGGTGGAGGATCTGGATCGGAGCAGATTTGGAAGGCCAAAGAGACTGTACTGTACTTTTCTTTGTTCTTTGCCTTCCTCTGTCTTTGACTTCTCCGCCATTCCATCTCACTTTAACTCTCTCTCACTCCATATCGCTCTTCGTCGACTTCATTGGATCTCTCTCTCTCCTCTTTCTCTCTCCTTCTCTCTCTCTCTCGCATTCGTCTATCTCACGTTCTCGCCTGCCTGTTAGTCTCTTCCCTGCCTCTCTCTGTCTCTCTATTTCATCGTCTGTCTCCCTCTGTCTCTGAGGAGAAAGTGAGGTCTGCAGATGCTGGAGATCAGAGCTGGAAATGTGTTGCTGGAAAAGCGCAGCAGGACAGGCAGCATCCAGGGAACAGGAGAATCGACGTTTCGGGCATAAGCCCTTTATCTGTCTCTCCCTATCTCTCTTAATTCGCTCTATCTCTGCCGTTCTCTCGCCCCGTCTCTCATTTTCTCTTTTACCATTTTGTCTCTCGCTCACTCATTGCTTCTAACTCTCTCTCTATCCCTGTATGTGTCTTCCTTTTTCTCTTCTGTATGTCTCTTTCATTATGTCTCTCTACTTGTCTCTCTATCTGTCGCTCCACCTCTCTCCCTCTCTCTCTTTGCCTCTCTACCTCTCTCGAGTTGCATCATTACGTCTCTAGTTTTGTCTCTCTTTTTGCCTTTGTCGGCGTCTCTCTCTGCCATTGTCTCTTATCTCCCTCCATCTCTCCCTCTTACACATTCTGTTTCCACTTCTTTGGCTTGTTCTGGTTCGCTCTTTCTCTCTCTGCTTCTCTCTGCAATGTTTTCACCTCCCTCTTTCATTTTCTCTCTCTCGCAAGAAGGCTGTGTTCACTCCTCTCACTGTGTCTATTTCTTTCACTCTCGCTCGTTTTTTCTTTCTCACACATTGTGTCTGACTCTCTCACTGTATTTCTTTCGCTCTTTATTCATCCCTGTCTCTGCCCCTTCCTTTCACTCTTTCTTTGTCCCTTGCCACGCCTTTTCATTTCCTCTCTCTCACAGCTTTTGTCTCTTTCTTTCCCTCCATTTGTCGCTCCCTCACTAACATCCTCTTGTCTCTTCTCTCTCTCTCTATCTCTCTCTTTCTCTCTCTTTCTCTCTGCATCTCACTGCCCATCATTCCCTCTCTATCTTTGGCTCTCTCTCGTCCAGTCTCTCACAGTTCGTCTGTTCCTCTTTCGCACTCTCTCTCTTTAACTTTCTCCCCCTTCTCCTTCTCTCTCTCTCTGTCTATTGCTCTCTATTTCAGTCTTTGTCTCTCTTTTTGTCTATCACTCACGTTTCTCTTTGTTGCTCTGTGTTTCTGTTTGTTTGGCTCTGTTTTAATCTTTGAATCAATCTCTCTCTACCTATCTATCTCTATCTATCGATCTATCTCTCTGCATTTCACTGTCTATCATCACCTCTCTATCTTTGGCTCTCTCTCTTCCAGTCTCTCACAGTTCTTCTGTTCCTCTTTTAACTCTCTCCCTCTCTTTCATTTTCTCTCTCCCGTCTACTTCTCCATAGTTCTGTCTATTTCACTCTATTTCATTCTTTCTCTCTCTCTTTGTCTATCACTCACTTTTCTCTTTGCTGCTCTGTGTTTCTCTTTGTATTGCTCTGTCTCAACCTTTGAATCAATCTGTCTGTCTCTTTCTCTCTCTCTCTCTCTCTCTCTCTCTCTCTCTCTCTCTCTCTCTCTCTCTCTCTCTCTCTCTCTCTCTCTCTCTCTCTCACTCAGTCACTCTTTCCATCTCTCGGCTGATATTTCCATTGTATTCTTGAGACACTGAAGATGTTGTGTCCCATGGACAGGGAGTCTTCCGGTATTAAGACGAGAAGGGAAATCAACCTGCTTTTCACGGGATGGAGATGCCCATCATTAGTTGAGGAAGGGGATTGTGGACACCCGCAATTTCCCAACAACAGAAAGTGAGCTACCTGGCTGATTTTAATGCGTTTTTATTCTTAAAAGTGCATTGTCTTTTAAAACGAAGCCCACATTTTTGCAGTTTTCAGAACCGTCCGGGGCTTTTGCTCAATCCAAGAATTCTCGGACATTGTCTGGGAGAGTTTACTGGAGGAGAGAGTGACAGAAGAGAGGGAGTGGGAACAAGAGACCAGAAAAATTGGGGGCTGGCAGTGTAGAAATCAAGAGACAGAAATACCACTCCATTCTGGCAAGGTGTGATCCACAGTGTATTATGCATCTCCTGTGTCAGAGAGGCAGGAATAAGGAATCTACGGAGAAGAGGTATTCGACGGGCATTCAGCACGTGAAACCAACATGTGTTGTTTGTCAGTTAATATTGTAGCTGATTACATTGCATTGGGCGTATGGAGGTCAGAGACACAATGAGGACGTTCAAAATCTTCTTCAGAGGAGAAATTCCATTGTTTGGACAACAAATAAATAGTAAATTGTGAAACATTTAGTAAGCAATTGTTTTTCACGAATGGCAGAAACATTTGAGTGGAGCATTTGAGATTTATATTGAAGGTGAAAAGGCCTTTGGATCGTAAGATCAGAGTTCAATTAATTCATCTCGGTTCCAATCCTCTCACTTTCTGATCCATTCGTACTCATTGCAAAAACTGTAATCGTGCCCCAGCTCGTCGCACACCTTCTCTCCATGATAACAAAGTAGACTGCGTATCAAATACACCGTACCAATCTCAAACGGACTCTGTCCCCAATGAAATGATCCTTACTCTCTCACACATCGAACGTGACCTCAAACGAATAATATACACCCCATTGCACAGTTAGTCCCAATACATTAATCCAGCGTCATTCACACTCACCTTGTCCCGAATAGAGTAAACACTTGATCTCACACACAACATGTCCCCAATATAAAAACCCATGTCCTATCTCGCATTGACCCTGTTCCCAATGCAATGACTTGTATCCCATCTCACACTGATGCAATGCACGGTATAAAGACCCACATCGCATCGCAAATACACCTTATTGCCATGTAATAATGTACAGCACATTTCACCCACACACCATGCTACAGAAACCGAACCTCCATCTCAGGCATATCGTGTCTGCAACAGAACAGACAGCACTCCAAATCGCACACAATCTTTCCTCAACACAAAAGGCAAAACCACATCTCACACACACGATCCCATATACAAAAACTGCACCCCACCTCGCACTCACCCTGGTCCCCATACAGGAACATCCTCCCCATCTCGCACAATCCCTGTCTGCTGCACAAGACCATTCAGCACACCTCACACACACACAGTTGCCTCTACAGGAGCCTGCAGACCATCTCACACCTACCCTGTCCTTAATTCAAAAGCCCACACACCATCTTACATACACCGTGTCCTGCATGAAACAACCCCCATACGATAACATGCATACTGTCTATATTGAAATAACCCACACAACAGCTCACGTGCACACCGTCTCCAGTACAACTTCACACAACAGCTCACAAGCTAATATTTCCAAAATTCAATTAAAAATAACACATCTAACATCCATTCCGTTCACAGCATAATAACTGACACGACCCTTTTCAGCAAACAACTCCATCCTGGATATTCCAATTTGTGTCTGTCATCTGTAACGATGTTGCTCCATTCAAGAAGTTATGCTGTCCTTTTTTTTCCCCAACAAGTCGCAAAATCAAAGCTTCCATAAAATGTTACTTGGATGGGTTTTCCGATCAATTTGCCTCAGGCAAATAGCTTTAACGTTTAAAGAAATCATTCTTGTAATGACAGCGTTCTGGCCATTTCTCTGAGCGAAGCACCTATCTGGTTTGATTTGGTTTTGGCAGTCTGGCTGTTCACTGAAAACAGTCAGTCAGTTTAAGAGTGCTGGATCATGAACAGCTACTTGCCAGAGGTTGTTCCATGTTGCAAACTCTATCTGTCACCGGGACAATCGTGTAATATGTTTCCCTTTTGTGCCAAAGTGTGAATGTGGGGATTCTTGCAAAATGTTTGGACCAGCATCATTATTCTGGGATGATCTGTTACGTTTTCGGACAGATGAAGTATTTCAGTATTCTGTTCCCTGTTTTGTTCGCGTTTAAATCTGTAATCTCGTGAATGAATACCGTTTTTCTTAAATTGAGTGGTTTTACCAGTTGCATCCATCTTAAAATATCCATGTTACATCTGCTTAAAACAAGATGAAAAGTTAAGTGTTGATTTACTTTCTCGAAGTGTTTTGAAGGGGTTTAGTCAGTTTCATAACGAGTGTATTACTAAAAACGTTCACTTTTGTGATGTGTTCGTGAATATCTCTGCCTGACTCCCAGCCACATACCCGCGGAAGGCCAAACATAGGTGTTTCCTGAAAGATTACTGCACGGTTAAGTAATTTGTACTTATGCATTCATCTTTCATCCCTCCTCTGTCTCCTCTGGAATTGCATCTTGTTTCTTTTTTCATTCCAAGACGATTATTCCGAGTTACATTTCTCAGCATAGATATCAAATCATTCCACCAATTTGTTCATGCCATTTTGACAATTGATTATATTTCACTCACAGTTCAAAAAAATCCTTTTCCCTTATCACGTGCCGAATTCCTGTCACTGGCTGAGATTCAATCCCGCTCATTGACTGACGTACAATCCCTGTCACTGACTGAGATTTATTTCCACTCACTGTCAGATGGTCCAACCCTATAGTTCACTTTGGTTCAATCTCTGACACTTACTGAGATTCATTCATTGTCACTGACTGAGACTCATCCCATGGCACTGAGTGAGATTCAATCCTGCACATCAAGGACTAAAATAATCCTATGCATTCGGGAAAAGCTGCATTGTGGTCACGAACTATTGGGAAAATAACTAAAACTTTGTTCTGTTCTGAAAACATTGTTTAAAAACTTTGTGATTCCAATAATTGGGTTGAAATTCTTTTCCTTTTACTGTTGTGCACTTTATTACGATGGATCCATTCTTCAAGACAAGTCTGACAATCCCTTTCTGAATTTCGTTTTCGCCTCTTCAAAATTATTACTCTGCACAACTAAAAACAAAAATTACAAGAAAGAAAATCTTTGACAAGTTACTCAGATGTAACATACTCTAAATTAATAGGTCCCAATATTCCTTAAATAACAGATATTTTATACATTTCACTTCCAAAAGAATATACACCGCTGAGGTTTAACCAAATGACTGGAATTTTTGCAAACAACTTCACACACTTCTCTTTGAACAATCATATAGTTTTGAATCCTCACATCTTCTGATGGGTGTCGACAGTGTGTTGCTAGAAAAGCATAGCAGGTCACGCAGCATCTGAGGAGCAGGAGAATTGACGTTTCAGGCATAATCTCTTTGTCAGAAATTAGGCTCGTGGGCCGGGGCTGAGAGATAAAAGTGAGGAAGGTTGGGTTGGGGGCATTGGAAGTTATTTGAGGGACAGACATGTGGATAAAGTTGAGGGAGGTGAAAGGTCAGAGGGCGGAATGATGGACAGGTGGAGACGGCTGTGCCGAGTTGCAGGCTTGGGCCTGGGATAATGTGGAGGAACGGGAAAAGAGGAAGGTGTTGAAATCCAGATATATCTCGTGAGTTTGCAGGATCCTATGGTGGGTTATGAGGCATTCTTCCTCCAAGCATCCTGTGGTAACTGTTTGGTGGTGGAGGACACCCAGTACTTGCATGTCCTTGATGGAGTGGGAAGGGGAGTTGAATTGTTCAGACACGAGGTGATGGGTCTGGTGAGTGCGGGTGTCCCAGAGATGTTCTCACAAACGATCTGCAAGAAGGCATCCTGTCTCCCGGATGTATAGGAGCTACCACCGGGTGGACCGGATGCAGTAATTGACATTAGTATTGCTACAGGTAAACCTCCGATGGATCTGGAAGGATCCCTTGGGGTCGTCGGCGGAGGTGAGTGGAGTGGTGTGGGCGCATGTTTTTCATTCCTGCGGTGGCAGGGAAAAGTGCCAGGAGTGGGGTGTGGACCTCAAGAGGAAGGTGCGGGGGGAATGGTCTTTCTGGAATGCAGATAGGAGTAGGGAGGGAAATATATCTTTGGTGATGGGGGCCGTTTCGAGTTGACAGAAGTGACCGAGGATGGTGCGATATATGCAGAGGTTGGTGGGGTGGTAGGTGAGGACTGTGGCGGTCTGTCCTTGTTGAGCTGCGAGGAGTGGCGTTCAAATGCGGTGCTGCAGCAGGTGGACGTGATGTGCTGTAGGGCATCGTCAACTATGTGGGAAGGGAAGTTGCAATCACGGAAGAAGGTGGCCATCTGAGACTTTCTTAGTTATCCCAGTCCCAAGCTTCCAATTAGGCACCACCCTCCATACATGTCCATCACTCCCCGCTTTGACCTATCACCTCCCTCATCTTCATCCACCCATCCCTTTCGTAGCTATCTTCCCCTCCACGCCCCCCTCTCCCATGTATCTCTCAACCCTCATTCCTGATGAAGTGCTTATGCCTGAAACGCAGACACAGCTTCTCCTCGGATGTCGCCTGACCCACTGTGCTTTTCCAGCAATACAGTCTCGACTCTGATCTCCAGCATCCGGAGTCCTCACCTTCTTCTCCTCCATCTTCTGATGGGGCCTTTATGTCTTAAAGTAATGAAAAGTCTCTAGATCTTTGGACAGTATCCTGCCTTTTCTCATCAAATGTATATCACTTGGCTGCCTGTATTTTATATTAAAAATGTCAGCATACACATTTTCAACAAATAATTGCTTTTCAATGCACAACAATTCCATGCTACTATTATTTCATGTCCTGCCAAGGCAGACACAATTGACCACTAATTTTGAAGATCCCTTATATTTGAAATATAGTTCGACATAGAGCAGAGAAAAGTACAGAAACCTGCAGGGTTTTCGTCCTTCGACATTGTGCCTATCCTATATCCTGCCCAAAGATCAAACTTATTACCATCCATGTGCATATTCGAGAATGTCCCTAATGCATTTGATTCTATTACCACAACTTGCATTCCACGCACCGATTACTCTCTGTGCAAATATGTTACTTCAGACATCTCCCCTTACCTTTCCTTATTTGATGAAATAATTTGGGAGAAGATTTTTTAGCTCGGGTGCTCGTTGTTGTGGCCGTGTTCGCCGAGCTGGGAACTTGTGTTGCAGCGGTTTCGTCCCCTGTCTAGGTGACATCCTCAGTGCTTGGGAGTCTCATGTGAAGTGCTTCTGTGATATTTCTTCCGGCATTTATCGTGATTTATACCTGCCGCTTCCGGTTGTCAGTTCCAGCTGTCTGCTGCAATGGCCAGTATATTGGGTCCAGGTCGATGTGCTTATTGATTGAATCTGTGGATGAGTGCCATGCCTCTAGGAATTCCCTGGCTGTTCTCTGTTTTGCTTGTCCTATAATAATAGTGTTGTCCAAGTCGAACTCATGTTGCTTGTCATCTGAATGTGTGGCCAGTAAGGATAGATGGTCATGTCGTTTCGTGGCGAATTGGTGTTCATGGATGCAGACCGTTAGCTGTCTTCCTGTTTGTCCTATGTCGTGTCTTGTGCAGTCCTTGCACTGGAATTGGTGCACTACATTAGTTTCGCTCATGCTGGGTATCGGCACCTTCGTCCTGGTGAGCTGTTGTCTGAGAGTGGCTGTTGGTTTGTGTGCTGTGATGAGTCCTAGTGGTCGCAGTAGTCTGGCTGTCAGTTCAGAAATGTTTTTGATGTATGGTCGTGTGGCTCGTCCTTTGGGTTGTGGCATGTCCTCATTCCCTTGTCTTTCCCTTAGGCATCTGTTGATGAAATTGCGGGGGCATCCGTTTTTGGCCAATTCATTGTATAGGTGTTCTTCTTCCTCTTTTTGCAGTTCTGGTGTAGTGCAGTGTGTTGTGGCCCTTTTGAACAGTGTCTTGATGCAACTTCTTCTGTGTGTGTTGGGGTGGTTGCTGTCGTAGTTCAGGACTCGGTCTGTTTGTGTGGCTTTACTGTGTACCTTAGTGGTGAATTCTCCGTTCGGTGTTCTCTGTACCATCACGTCTAGGAATGGGGGTTGGTTGTCCTTTTCTTCCTCTCTGGTGAATCGGATTCCTGTGAGTGTGGCGTTGATGATCCTGTGTGTGTTCTCTATTTCTGTGTTTTTAATGATTACAAAAGTATCATCTACATATCTGTCCCAGCGTTTGCTTTGAATTTGCGGTCAGACTGTTTGTTCTAACCTTTGCATTACCGCTTCTGCTATGAGTCCAGAGATGGGTGAGCCCCTGAGCCGTTGATTTGTTCATATATTTGGTTGTTGAATGTGAAGTGTGTTGTGAAGCACAGGTCCAGTAGTTTGAGTATGCCGTCTTTGTTGATAGGTTCCCTGTCTTGTTGTCTGATCTGTATGTCCAGCAGGTTGGCTATTGTTTCTCTGGCTAGGGTTTTGTCGATAGACGTGAACGGTGCCGTTACATTGAATGAGACCATGGTTTCTTCCTTGACTATGTGCATATTTCTGATGATGTCCAAGAATTCCTGTGTTGATTGTACAGAGAGTCTGGATCCGCTGATCAGGTGTTTCAGTTTCTGCTGTAGTTCTTTAGCCAGTTTGTGTTATGGTGTCCCTGGTAGTGATACTATGGGTCTGAGTGGGATGTTTAGTTTGTGCACTTTAGGTAGTCCATAGAATCTGGGGGTGTTGTTACTTTCAGGCTTCATTCTCTGTCCCCTCATGGTAAACATTTCCTCCCTGAGAAAACGTCTCTGGCTATCCAATTTAGTTATGCCTCTCATCGTCTTTCATACCTCTGTCAAGAAACCTCACATCCTTCTTCGCTCCAATGCGATACACCCTCGCACTCTCACACTTTCTTCATAGGAAATGTTCTTCTGTCCAGGCAGAGTCCTTACAAAACCGCCTCTGCATCTTCTCTATAATTTCAACATTGTTCCTGTAATTAGGCAACCAGAAATGAAACCAATATTCCAAATGTGGTCTAACCAGGTCTTAAAGAGCTGCAGCATAACCTTACGGCTATTCAACTCAATTTCACTGCTAATGAAAACCAACACATCTTACGCCTTTTTAACAATCCTGCCAACTTGGTGGCAACGTTGAGGGTTCCCTGTACTTTATAGAACTTGTTCAAACAGCTGTAGTTAGTTACAGCTCCTTTTAGTAAATAGATTCACTAAATGGTGCAGCTGTCCTCAATGGTGTAAAGCTTGTTGGAAGTTGTTCAATATAGAGTTGAACCGTAAAGTGGGGGTAGAAAACTCACATTCCTGATTGGTGTCATTTCGATGATTCTCAGATTTGGGAGAGCCGTGGGTTTCAACAGTGATAGCACTCAGAGTTTCTTAAGGCCACTGTATTGTATGATTTGGCCAGTTTAGTTTTTCGTAAATGCACGACAACATATATTGACAGTGTAGGAATAGTTGCAGGAATTGTAACTGAAGTCAAGCAGACATGAATAGATATTCTCTCCGTGCAAATACTTATATCCTGCTACATCTGTGGTGTGCTTGTTACTTGCCAATTTGAAAGCCTTTCCAGATTTAATAAACCAAAGCGGTTAATTTTTGTTCATATTTATGCTCTTTGGATGAATGCTTAGATGACTCAACGTCTCAGAGCTTTCTTACTTCTGATGATTTTAATGTTACTTTCAGTTATTTCTTCCTGGCAGAATCCTCAATTACCTATTTGGCCACAGTAAAAAAAAATCGACACATTTTAAACATTCACGTAAGCGATCTCTGTTTATTGCAATACCCTTGTACCATGCTCATAACCTAGATTTCTGTACATTGACTGAATCTGCCTTTGGGTCAGCCGTTTAGATCGGAGAGAACTTGAATGAAGGATGCGTTTTGAACCAACATGTGTAGACTTCAACTCGGAAAGGGGCCGTTTTGGACCTTGTAATTGGGAAACGATCCTCAAAAGGTATTTGATGTTTCAGTTGCGCAGAATTTGGCGAACGCTGATGATTGTTTTTGGAAGATTTGGGATATTTATCAGGAAAATACGGGTCACCAATTGAAAGCATAAGTCGTGGGAAGGGTAATAACAAAACTAGCAGACAATAAGTGCACAAATTAGAACACAGCGGTTGTTTGAAGATAAATCCACACATCCACACCTGAGTGATGCAAGCATTTTGAAGCCAGTTCACCAGAGATCATGTCAAAGCGAATTCTGAAGAGAAAAAGATAAAAGTGGCAGGATTTGGGAAAGTTGGAAAATTAGAGATATTGAAAGAACAATTAGGAAGAAAAGGGAAAACGTGTAAGCGTTAGAAAAGTGAAGTAAGTCGAGACCCTTGGTTAATGTAAGGAGAACAATTAAAATAAACTAAAAGAAGAAATTAGGCGGGATAAATGGACGACAAAATGCCCTTGGCAAGTAGGCCTAAGGAGAATCACAAGACGTTTTATTTGCATATTAAGAAGGGAAGGTAGGGAAAATGGACGGCCTCACAACGATAAATAAATAAATTTATGTTTCCTACCTGACAAAGTGGATGAGCCCTTTGTGCATATTTGTAACAGCTTTTTCAAATGATAAGAAATTGGACTGTGGTAAAACTTGGGATTGGTGCAAAAACACTGTTTGGCATTTCTATATTAATGAGGAATGACTTGGCATCTTGAATAAAATAGTAAAATTTTATGGAGTTCAATATGGAGTTGAACTGTGATGGGATCTATTCCATAAAGATGGATTCTAAAAATGTGCTGATTGCGGGGCTCTTCCCAGAGGTCATTCTATCTTCTCTCAATGCAGGAAAGGTCTCAGAAGTCTGGAGGACAGCCTGTGCAATTTCACTTGTTGAAGAACAAGATTAGATGACTTACAGTGTGGAAACAAGCCCTTAGGCCCAACAAGTCAACACTGACCCTCTAATGGGCAACGCACCCAGACCTATTCCCCTACATTTACCCCTTCACCTAACACTACGGGCAATTTAGCATGGTCAATTCACCAATCGTGCACATTTTTGGACTGTGAGAGGAAATCGGAGTACACAGAGCAAACCCACGCAGACACGGGGAGAATGGGCAAACAACACACAGGCAGTTGCCTCAGGCAAGAATTGAACCGGGTTTCTAGCGCTGTGAGGCAGCAGTGCTAACCACTGTTCCACCATGCCACCCATGAGGACACATTATTTTTTGTAATTATGGGTGGCCGAGCCTTACGTCATGGTAGCAAAACAATTGCTTAAGATTCTTACGGACAGCATTTACGTGAATTTGGAAACATAAGTTCGCACTAAGGAGAGTGAGCATGGCTTTATGCTGGGGAAGTCTTGTCTCACAAATTTGATTTATTGTTTTGAGAGTGTGATGGCTGTGTGTACGACAGTGGATGGTGTCTACGCAGACATCACTGAAACATTTTCCAAGTTCCCTCCTGGTAGAATTAGTCAGAAAATTACACCAGGTGGAAAACAAAGTAACTTGTTCTGTTGGATGCAAAATTGGCTTTCGTTTCAAAGACAGAGGTAATTGTGGATGGTGTTTCACACATTCGAATTATTTGACAGCTGGGTTTGCAAATGCATCAGTGTGGTGACCTCGATCGTTTACATTTAATTTGATTTATTTGAGTTATTACCTGAACCTTAATAAGATACGCTAACAAATATCGTCTTATGTGCTCTTCCGGCAAATCTAAATTCAACTCAATCAAGGTAATACTACAAAATTCAGAATATAAGGTCATGTCGAAAAGAAAAAATGCAGAGTAATGGCAACTCTAATATTGTGTGAGGTTCATTCATAATTTTTATGACAATACACAAGATGCTGATAGGGAATCTGTTGGTGTAGAGTTCCAAAGTTTTGTCTCTTCTGCAATCAATCTTTATTTGAGTCCTTTACCACAAGTGCACCAGAAGACGGAGACCACTCCCGAATATGGCTTTCCGTGTGGCCCAGTCGATCTCTGAATATTCAGCTCAGATTGGAAGAGAGGTCAATGATCCAATGAATTCGACAGTGGTAAATAACACTTATACTCATTTCCAACTAGTCGCAGCCCGCCATTCTGAAAAAAAAAACACCCTGGGCCCCGAGGATCTACCTTCTTTGAAGTTGTCAGTTCAGTATTCATCTTTTAACCTAATCCCTGAAACATGTGGTTTACCTTTTGTTCCAGCCTGCCATGAGGAATACCTCCAGTGTTTCAAATATGGCCGAACTAAACTCGATGGAGACCAGCAGTGTCAGAGTCTCATCGATCTAATGTACTTAGATGTGAAAAATTTGGGCATGTTGAGGAGTCATGCCAACAATCTGAACTGTTCACTGTGAACCTCTGTTGCTGTGTCCAAAGAATAGAGAGAATATGTGCATCTCATCATGTCTTTGTGAAAAAGAGGTTTTGAATTTAGAACTGTGCACGATGTTTCAAGTATTTAAGACTTAGAGAATCCATGTCTCTGCACATTGCTCACTTTTCAACCTATGTGACACATGTGAAATGAATAAGTACGGAAACAGCCTCAATTATTACTAAGTACAGTCATCACTCTTCACTATTTTCCAAGAAAATGATATGGTGACCACAGCTGTTCCTTGTTCTTCACTTGCAATCAAGTGCATCCTTTCTGGGGCGAGAACCATGAACAACGAGAAAGATGCAAGTTGTACGTAGCTGAGAACATCAGGAAACATCCCATGATGCCTCTCCAGAAATAAGCAGCATAAATATTGACTTCAACGCACGAACACTGAAAGGGAACTTTATCAGGAGTTCGGTGAAGCCATTTGTTTTCATCTGGCCCAAGGCACAAATATACATAGACATTATTGTCGCCACTCGTTCAGTTATTAACTCCTGTACCTTCATTATGTTCTAACTTGTTCTCGAATCATTAAACCTCAAAACGTCGCTCGTGTAATCATGGAAAATAAATTTTGTGCCCAGAACCAAAATATAGCTGCAGGTTGTCATCACAAAAATCAGGTTGTCCCATACAAAACCGACATCTTTCTGTTTGGGTTAAACATATTCAAAATAGGTAACACATACAAGCTTGTCCATTTCTCTTTCTTTCTTTGATTCTTTCTTTCTTTCCTTCTTTACTTCCTTCGTTCTTTCCTTTTTACTTTCCTTGTTTCTTTCTTTCTTTCTATCTTTCTTTCCTTCCTTCATTCCTTCTTTCTTTCCTTCCATCTTTTCTTCTTTCCTTCTTTCCTTCATTCTTTCTCTCCTTCTTTCTTTTTTCTCCCCTTTCACACTGAAGTTGTATCTCTCTCCATTTGTTTGCCGTTGCTGCCAGCGTTTGACTTTGTCTTGCCGACATGCTCCCTCTTACCCTATTTCAATCATGTGTTCTTCATTTCACCTTTCATTATCCTGTTGTGATTATCTCCTCAACATCGCTATTTTAGTCAAATTACTGGTATGCTGTTGTTCGTCTGACCCTGGCATAATTATCCGCCTGACAATGTGTTGCTGGAAAAGCGCAGCAGGTCAGGCAGCATCCAAGGAATAGGAGAATCGAAGTTTCGGGCATGAGCCCTTCTTCAGGACTCATGCCCGAAACGTCGATTCTCATGATCCTTGGATGCTGCCTGACCTGCTGTGCTTTTCCAGCGACACATTTTCAGCTCTGATCTCTAGCATCTGCAGTCTTCACTTTCTCCCATAATTATCCACCTGAATACTGATGCCTTTCCCACACGAATCCAGATATGGTTTGTAAAATATTTCCATCTGTGGGTGATCTTCCTGAACAAATGTTGCAATGCTCATTGAGGTTCTTTTAAACAAGAATGTGGACTAAGCTCACTCTGAATACGGACGAGATGATTATTGACTTTCTGTGAGAAACAGGCAGAACCAAATAATTTCTAAATTTCTAATCATCAGTTTAGATTTCTAAATATTGGTAACAGTTCGAGATAGACATATTGCCTGAGTATAATGTATGTGTTTAGAACAAAGCCAACCTCTCTCAAAGTATTTTAAGAATGTAGACTAGACCCTAAATTTTTATTTCTTATTTAACAGGCAGATGTGAGCGGATGATCCAGGCATGATGCAGTTGGCCAAGCCACTCGACCTGAAGCAACAGTGAACTCGGCAAAAATGAGGTCTGCAAATGCTGAAGATCAGAGTCTAGATTAGAATGGTGCTGATAAAGCACAGCGTATCAGGCAGCATCCGAGGAGCAGGAACATCGACATTTCGGGCAAAAGCCCTTCCTTTGGAATGAACAGCAAAAGAGAACTTACTTCAGCATTGCAGTCGAAACAGTATAAATGAAGTCAGAATTTACAATAACCTATTGGAAAACTTAACCGACCCGATACAGTAGCTATTGCGAATTAATTATTCGAATCGAGTAACATTCAATAAATACACGTCCAGAAAAAAATGATTAAGGGAAAGAGAAATTCTTACATGCAGGAGGGAAAGACATCCACAGAGGAGATCTCAAAAGAAATTCATAGAACTATTTATTGAACTCCCAACTCTCCTGGGCTCGCACAACCTATGACTGTTACAGGTAAAACACATTGGAATTGCAATTTGCAAGCAGGAGTATTTTTCTACAAAGTGCACTGCATCAATGAACACTGTATTTTGACAAAACATTCTCGTCTCACAGTGTATCACAGGTCGTGATAAAAGGACATGGCAATGACACAAGAGCAGAGGACAATTCTCGGCCATTCATCCCATTGAGCCCGTCTGCCATGGATGATCCCTTGCGAAACTCCATATTTCTGCCTTTGTCCTAATCAATTTGCTTAATAAACACTCACAAAAACTGGTTTTTCTCGTTAAATTATCACACAAGCTACAGTGAACAGCCGTTTGGAGAAAAGTACTTCTGAATGTCTCCCATACTTTCTGTCCAGATGTGCGTTCAGCATTTGTTCGGAACTATTTTGTCAGAAAAACTACTTTAGTTCGGGAAGTTGCAACATGTAGAAATCGTTCAAGTTCGTGTCTTCTTGGTTTACCGTTTATATCTTGAAGACGTTGCTTGCACTGTCACTTAACATTCAAACACCGACGGACAATATGTATACTTGTTGTTATTGCTGATTTTAAATTAACCTTGTGCGTCTATGTGCGCGTGAATACGAGACCACTGAGCCAGGTAGAGAATTCAAAATAGCTCTGAGACAATTGAAGTGCCATGGAGATTTGTCGCGCATCACAGAATATCTTCAACGTGGAAGAAAGGTATTCGGCCCATCAAGTCCTTACTACAGTCCTGAAGAGTATCCCACTCACTGTCACACACAAGAGGATTATTGCCACACAGCATTCTTATGGCCAATCCTCATAAACTCAATATCTTTGGACTTTGGGAGGAAACTAATGTAGACACAAGGTGAATGAGCAAGCATCACACACAAAGTCGCCCGACGCTGAAATGGATCATTGTTCTCTGGCTCTGTAGCGCTGGGCAACAACAAAGCCACCGTTCCACCGAATGGAAAGGAAATATAAAACAGCATATTTGGAACGAGCAACACTCAGAAAGAAGAACCAGAATGAAAATATTGAAAAGGCTTTTCCGTGTGGTTAGGCTTGAACAGATGAAACCAATTTGATTGAGGCATTTAAGAGCAGCGTAACTGTGAGACAAAACATACACGGGAAACAACATTTGCAGATATTGACGAAATGAAACTGTGCGACGTCATTATATGTTGGGTCCAGATAAATTACCTCAAACACAATGAAAACAGGTAAGAAAGTTCGATGATGAACTGTACACAATAATTCTATTTTAATTGAAGCCCATCGAAGTTTTACATAACACCTCTGGTTATTTCATCAGTACAGTTCAGACCAGAAATTCCTCGCCATGAATGTAATGTCTCAAGGGCTTGATCCGGACTCTGCAAAATCTGTTCCAAAAGTCGATATGGTGTTGGTCAGGCAAAGTCAGGCCCATTGACTTCAAACTCAGTACTAGGCAAACTACTCAAAAAAGATTACTTCGAAAGGAGGGAGTGTGGAGACGGATGAATCATAACAGCAATGCTGTTTAAGTTATGTCTTAACTGAAACTGATATTGAAAATAAAGCTGGAAAAGAACGTACGTCACACTTGGGTATGTGGGTTAAAACACCTGAATCAACGCGAATAGGAAGTTCGAAGGGTATGAACGATCTAAAGATATGCAATGACTGATTACGTTAATTATGATGCCGAGCACATTGTTGCAAGGAATTCCGAATGACAGGACGTACGTGTATTTGGAAAGACAAGTACTGATTTGGTGATTGTCAGCATAGCTCCGGGGGTGGAGAATAATGTCTCACGAACATGATTGATTTTTTTCGAAGAAGAAACAGAGAGGATTCATGAGGGCAGAGCGATAGACGTGATCTTTCCAGACTTTATTAAGGTGTTCGACAGGATTCCTCCTGGGAGACTGTTTAATAAGATTAGATTTCATCGAATACAGGGAGAACTCGTCATTTTGATACAGAAATGGATCTACGATAGATGGCAGAGGCTGGTGGTAGAGAGATACCTTTCAGAAGGCATGTGACCAGTGGAGTGCCACAAGAATCCGTCCTGCATTTTTTTTTGTTTACATAATTGATTTGAATGTGAACATAGGAGGTACAGTTAGCAAGATTGCAGATGACACCAGCATTGCAGGTATAGTGGGCAGCGATGAAGACTACTTCAGAGAATAGCGGGGTCGAGTTCAGATGGGCTAATAGGCTGAAGAGCGGCAAGTTGAGTTTAATTTGGATACATGCGAGTTGCTGCACTTTGGAACATCAAATCAGAGTAGAACCTATACACTTAATGGTAAGATCATGGGAAGCACAGCTGAACAAAGCGACCTAGTAGTGCAGATTCTTATTTCCTTGTAAGTACAGTCGCAGGTCGATCGGATAGTGAAGAGGTCATTTGATATGCTTTTGTTTATCGTTCTGTGTACTGAGTATAGATTTTGGGAGGTCATATGCGACTGTAAAGGACAATGCTTGCGTCTCATTTGGAATGTGGCTTGCACTTCCAGTCTCCTTTCTTTGTAGGTATGTTGTGCCATGTTTGGAGGATGTGAACTATAAGGAGAAGGCTGAATAAACTGGGGTTTTTTCGTTGGAGTGTAGGAGGGTAAGGGGTGAAACTATCGATATTTTTAAAATCATGAGGGATTTGGATAGGATAAACAGACAAGTTTCTTTTTATTGCACCTGCCGTGGGGACGTCCAGAACGAAAAGACATAGTTTGAGGTCCAGTGAGCAAACATACAAAAGGGACCTAATGGGTGTGGTGCGTTAATTAAATGAACTGCCAGTGGAAGTGGTACAGTTCGGTACAATTACAGCATTTAAAGCCATCTGGATAGGTATATGTATATGGATTGTTTGGAAGGATTAGTGTCAAGTGTTGGATAATGGGGCTTGATTAGATTAGGATATCTGGTCAGCATGGCAGTGTTGGAGCAAAGGATCTGTTTAAGTTCTGTACACCTCTGTGATGCTATCACTTTCTGACTCTGTGTTGAATTTCCCAAATTCAGTGTTCTGACTTCTGTCCTTTCTGAGATATATTGACGTTTGAATATAATTATCCAGAGACCTATCTGAAAACTTGACAAGATGGAAAAATGGAAATCTGTGTGAAATACCTGCAGGTAGTTTAAGAATAACAGTTGGATATCAGAGCAGATGCAGATTATTCTCGAAAAGTGTGTTGTTAGTCTTTTTTGTCAGAAAAGCAAATTTGTTGAGTATTACATTTAACATGTCACTTTGATAAGGAAGAGAGTAAAAAGACAGAAGGGTTCATCTGTGCAAGTAACCCTGCTTTTCTAAAGTTCTCTTCACACCACTTTACTTTTCTGGAAGATCTACATTCATAACAGTTTTCCCGAACTAAAACAAATCAAAAACGCGGAACTTATCCTGACTCAAGAAACGCTTCTGCGCTCTACACCATTTCTGCTCGTGGAAAGTTCACTGGAACGCTCTAATTTGGGCTAGTGGGTGATTCCTGCATACAAATTAATTAGTTTGATATGCCAGATTGAGATTACAGCTCATGGAGTATCAAGTGTTTTGGCCATTAACAAAAATAACGTACAATGCTCAGTTCATCAAGCTATGTTGAATTTAACTGATGATCATTTCGATGCAAGTTTCATGTAGTTTCTGGCTCTGGTGTCAGTGGATGATCACAAAATCACTAATTAAAAAAAAACATTATGTTTCCAGGGAGATTAAATTGAACTATAAATCGCGAAAATTGTCTTCATTGATAGAAGTAGACGAGACTAATTCAAAACAATTGATAACAGAAAGCAGGGAGAAATTATATCAATATCATTCCTCATGGAAGGGCAGAAAATGATCCATTTCTTTTACAGGAAGTGAAACGATTGTAGTTGCAATAAAGGTAACAGAAAGCAAATGTATTTCTTATATAAAATGTGCCGACTTCGACAAAGAAGTGGAAAGAAAACAAACTCGAGGAAGCCTTCAGGACGTATCTCCCCATCTGACACCAGCATTGGTTCAACAGGCTGATAAAAATCGTTTCATCTGAACGCGGTCGGATTCTGAATTCATACTTAGGTCACCCGTACCGATTTTGTTGTCTTGTTTAACAGGACATCGCCGTTAGCGAGGGCTCACCACAGCTCATGCAAATTCTGGTGCACTTTATCGGGTGCGTGCATTTTATTAATGTTCTCAGACAAGCAAAACAATATCTCACATCTGTCCCTCTGACGTCACTGCACCTTATCATACAGCAATAAAGTCAGATAGCACGGAAATATATCATTTTGTTCAACTGGTCAATGCCGAACAAAATTCCAAACTTAACTCGTCCCACCCACCAGCTCCACTCCCAATATTTTCAACCTTCCCTGTTCAGGTACTTATTCAAATATAGTTTAAACGTTGTAACTGTATGCTGAAGAAACGCAGGCTAAATAAACATTGTCAGCATGGTTATCAAAGGAATAGTCCTCAGTACAAGACTTGGTGACTTCGGCATTGAAACCCCAAAGTCACCCCGATTTGCTGATAATCATCAGGAATATTTTGGCTAACTATGTGGAGATAACGCCGTACCTCATATTCAGTACCTCACAGTGCGGAGTGAAATGAAAATTAATTCTAAACTTCCAATGCTTCAGTTATTTTCATCGTCGAATTAATTGAAAAAGTGTAGAAAAGGGATATTTAAGCATATTCTTCAAATGCTCTCTAAACTTTGATTGAATAACAGCATAAACACAAGTGTTTGTGCAGCAGCCTGAGATTTGCAGAATGAAGCTCAGTTCAAGAAGAAAATAAGGTAATGATATTATCTTATAACCGAAGCTAGAAATCCGTTTCCACAAACAAAAACAAGGTCATCAACGCACGTGCCAGGACGAAAGTTCCCGAGATAACAAACAGGAAGATAACAGATTTCCTCCGACTCTCTCCTTTGGAATGTCCATCACTCTTCCAAATTCTAAGAGCCCGGAGCCTTTTGCGTTTTCGGTTGCTCACTAACACCTGTTTGGTAGTGAAAACATTCAGCCGCACAATAAGAACGAATGGAACTACCAGCGATAGAACATGATGCAAGAACTCTACCGCTGTTCAGAACAGAGAGAATCGAACTTCCTTTGCCATGACACAAAACCACGGGGTGTTCCACAATCGGTAGGAACCAGTCAGCATAAAATACCAGCTGACGTTTTTTAAACCGCACAGTATTCTAAGTGTCCCAAGAATTAAATCTCCATCTTTACAGTGCAATACGTAAGTCTCCATTTCATGGAAGAGATGGTCACAAATCGGTCAAAAGTAAAAGCGACAGTAAACCAGACAGATGCATCTGTGGCTGAATTTAACACTGCTGCATGTAAAGTGCACACTGGGATGTGCCACAGGAAATGAAAATGATTGTGATAGACAAGTAGAATGTGTCTTAGTATCAGGTCGAAGATCATGACAAGTAGGTCCGTCACCACCATGGCCACCATGTATCGTGTGGTACATTTGGGGAGACCACATTGTTGACGACGCAGAATCACAACAGTCAGTATGTTAACTGTTAGTGGAAAGTAAACGCAGAGGGTGAAAACAAGGTTTGCATCAACTTTGAATTATCATTTCTTGGACTCTCCACAAATGCAACTCTTCCATGTGGTGCCGTAAAATTATTCAAATTAAAGTTTCTTTATTTTAAAGAAGGATGTTGGGGTGCAAAACTGATTTGCTTTTTAAAACCGAGGCAAACCGACATTTTTGAAGTACACATTGAGTCATTTAGCATTCCTCCCTCCCTCATGATGGTTTTTAAACGAATCACATCTCCAGGTTTCAAATTTAATATATCATCATCAATGTTAAATGGATCAGAAAAGAAAATGGGAGTGCCGATGCCCTGAAACAGTGGTCAGCAAATAGCTCCCGTGATGGCGATCTTGGAGGAGATGAATTTTCAAAATCAGTATACAATGTAAACGTCTGAAACAATCATATACCTTCTATGAAAAAGCCATTGATTTTTTTCATGAACTAAAGTAGATCAATGCCCACATTGGTGGTAGCCAACTTACAATATTGCATGGGAAGCAAAGATTTTGCCGACATTAACTTGTTTGGAATATATAGTTAGAATATACTGGAACATGCGATTGACAGTGTGGTCCAATAGATAATGACTGAACATAATTTCCTGCCAGTTCTGAGTCACTGTGCCAAAAAGAGTGACAACTTAGAAAAGGGTCTTCGGCCAACTGTATCTGTAGTGGGCACCAACAACACACTTCGACCTATTGAAACACTCAAGTTTACAACACTCATTGAAGGATACTTTCATATACTTACCTGACCCCATCAACATGGAATGCGTGACAAATGCTTTGTTTTTGCTTTTTTTCCCAGCTCTCTGCAATCTGAAGCCCAGGGTAATTAAAGGCCTATCATCTTCCTGCAAACCTGCCTTACTCGTGGAAATCCAGAGCTGAGTTACATTTAGCCTGGGACAAAGAACTGAGCCCACGGTGAATGATACCAAGCTGACCAGACGAGGGCAAGACATCGTAGAGAATAGTGCATGAGACTTGCACTCAAGAGCACATTGGAACTACCAAACTTGGCTACAGTGGCAGGTCCGATCTCACAGAAACACGGCACCAAAGCACAACCAACACGGCAACATGAAATACTGTCACCCGACATCGTGGAATGCCCGACTGAAAGTACCCCAATACAGTCTCGAATGCTCAAGACCATGAATGGTCCCCGGACCCCATCACTTGCCTCCCAGACGAGCAGACTTCACTCAAGCACATCCGGGTTCGATTACGAGCAACTGTCATTCAGGAAACGTAGGAGATGCTTCCGGTAAGATTTAAACTATGAGGGTTCAAATCCTCCTGCCTGAATATACACCAGGGAAGCATACAAAATCGTGAACACAAGATGAACACAACCTGAAAGCTCGACACATCTCCCAAAGGGAAGTTAGAGACTGCTGTACACTCTGTTTTCCAGAGACATGCCTCATTCCTGTTGCACCTGACGAGGCATTACGACCTGAGGGATTCTCAGTTTATTGAATGGAGGGATCGATGTTGTTTGGTAATACATCGGCCAGTTGCTTATGCCTTCTCATCATTCGAGTGCTCAGGCGTGGCGATGCTGGCGAATTACTGCTCCCTGAAGCTATAATATATTACGGTAAACTGCCATCACTGCTGCACCCTCCATGAGTTGAACTGAATAATTCACTTGATGAAGCATACAGTGTTACAAACAATCTTGAGACAGAATACTTAGAGATCTTTGTTTTCTTTGTTGGTGACTTCAATCAGGCGCACCTTAAACATGGGTTACAAATATGTCTCGTGATCCACCAGAGGTAGGAACTTCCATGACCGGAGATATACCACCATCAATTCTCGGTTAACAGCCCATTCGCAGTTTGCATTTTTGAGCATTCGATCGCAGGGCTGTGTCCAGCTCAACATAACCCACCCCCACCCCTATCACCAGCTGACAAGAAGGAATTGGCGCATGAGGATCTAATCTAGAAAGTAGTGCAATATTGATCTGGGCAATGGATGGCGATTACGGGACTGCTTAGAATCAGTTGACTTTGCTGTATTCAAGCACTCAGTGCCGAACCTAATCAAACACGCCATTGCCGTTACGGACGCCATTAGTGTAAAAAAAAACTGTGTACTGATGTTAGTAATCTGAATTTTCACCATGTGGGAAATATGGAAGAAATTGGAGTTGCTGTCCTCGCTGAATTCCAAATCAACTGTGATCAGGTCGAGCAACTTTGACCTCTTCTGAAAATCCAAGTAAGCCCTTCATAAGTCCATCGGAGATGGCAAGAGGCAACACGAAACAAAGTTTGACGCGGGCACCGTCATTTATGGCAAGACTTTCACACAAAGACTATCAAAAGAAGTTGAACAGAATCGCGGGCAAGAGTACATCACAACACAATGAGTTCAAAGTATTCTAAGTTTGTTATCACAGCAGCCTGGACTGCAATGCAACCATGATTCCTACCGCAAATGTTAGATCGATCTTCTTAAGAGAGGACTCACAGACATCGACTGGCCTGAATGGAATCCACAGCCAGGCACTCAGATCCTTTCCTGACGACCTTGTGGGAATATTCACAGACCTCTTTAACCCCTCCTTTTCATGATCATAAGTCCCCACCTACTTCAAGAAGACGACTACAAACCTGTTGGAAACGGAAAATCATGTAGCTTGCCTTTCACACTACCTCCCGGTGCCGCTCACTTCCGGAATTTGAAAGCGCTTCGACGGGTTCATCATGATTCTGACCAACATCAGCCCACCAAATTACCTTGAATGTTTGACATGCGCTGAAAAAGACATACCTCGAGAGTCAGCATCTTCCACTTTCAGCAGCAGCGGGAGCGGTGAGTGCAAGCACCAGAGGGCTGCTGGGACGGAAACTGCCCTCAAAAAGGACTTATCTCGAGAGTCAACGCTGTCGATTATCAGCAGGAGCGGGACCTATGAGGGTGAGAACCGGGGGCTACCAAAATGTCAATTATCCACTGAAAGGACTTAACAGGAGATTCAGCAGACTCTATTTTCAGTTGCGGGCAGAGAGTTGAGAACTAGGACCGGGACTGCTGGGAAGGCAACGTTCCCTCTGAAATGTCTGACATAGAGAGTCATCGCCCTCCATTTCCAGCAGCAGAGGGACTGGTGAGAAGGATGACCAGGGGGCTGTCAGGAAGGAAGTCTCAGTCTGAAAGGACTTACCTCAAGAGTCGACTCACTCCATTTTCAATAACTGCAGGACGGGTAAAATCGAGGACCAGGGTATGGCTAGGAACGAAAGTTTACCTCTAAAAGTATTTACCTCGAGATTCAGCGGCCTGCATTTTCAGCAGCAACGGGAGAGGTATGTTGGAGGACCAGGGCATTGTGCAAAAGGAAGTTTCCTTCCAACAGAAGGAAATTCCACGAGATTTTGAGGCCTCCATTTTCAGCAGCAGCGGGAGAGATGAGAGCGAGGGCCGGGCGCTGCTGGGAATGTAAATTTCTCACTAAAAGACTTAGCTCAAGTGTCAGCAGCCTCCAGTTACAGCAGCAGCTGTTGGGGTGCGAGCAAAGACAGGGGGCTGCTGGGAATGTAAATTTTCCTCGAAGTTACGTCTAGATTCAGCGTCCTACAGCTTCACCAAAAGCTGAAGCAGAGAGAGCCATGGCCAGGTGACTGCTGGGAATGTAAGTTTCCCTTTAAAAGGTGTTACCACGAAGGTAAGTGACCTAAAGTTTTAGCAGCAGCGGCAGCTGTGAGATTGTATATCAGTGGAATGCCGGTAAGGTAAACCTACTTCGAAAAGGATTTATCAGATTACCTATAGTGTGGAAACAGGTCCTTTGGCCCAAAAGGTCACACGTTGACCCTCAGAAGAGCAACCCACCAAGGGCCATTCCCCTACACCTAACACTTTGGGTAATTTAGCATGACCATTTCACCTAAACTGCACATCTTTGGGCTGTGGGAAGAAACCAGAGTACCAGTGCCCACAAATATGCAAAATCCACACAGACAGTTGCCTGAGGCGAGAACTGATCGTGGACCCCTTGCACTGTGCGGGAGCAGAGCTAACCACTGAGCCATTGTGTCGCCCACAGATAGCAGTCTCCAATTTTCAGCAGCAACTGGAATGCTGAGAACGAGGACCAGGAGGCTGCCGAGCAGATAAGTTTTTGTTTGGAAGGACTTATCCGAGTCAGCAGAGTTCATTTTCAGCAGCAACAAGAGTGCGGAGTGAACCGTCTGAAAGGACTTACCGCCAGCGTCAACGGCCTCCATTTTCAGTAGAAGTGGGAGCTCAATGGGAGCCGACGAACAGCACTTTGTTAATCGGAGTGACATGACGCAATTCGGCATTGACTGAACCATGCACACTACAGGTGTATATTTTCCCACCCACCCTCATCTCGAGACAGAGAAGAGAACTCTGCGATGTGTTCATAAGGTAAGTCTTTTCTCTTTCCTATGTTGTCGTATGATTCTAACTTGTTTTTTGTTTTCTTTTAACATTTATCTATTGTTTTATATAATAGTAGCACTAAGTTAAGCTTACGATTAAAAATAGCAGTAAATTTCAGCCCCGTGTTATGATCCTCGTGGTCAATGTGAAAGCTTAAAGTCGCAGCTGATATTCCTGACTCCTTCAGGTAAAGGACTTGTGTACAACTGTGCTCTTGTCAGACCACAAGACGATTCTGGAGCTGTTGATGGACTCACTTCAGAGCATTTGCAATATTGAGGAGGACGTGGATAGCACATTTAGCAAGTTGATTCCACCGCACATTAGGATTGCTGAGAGATAAAGGTAATTGGTGCCCAAAAGACAGAGGAAGAGCAAGAAGGCATAGCGTGTGTCCCCTGCGGCCATCTGTCTCTAAATCTGCTATACCGCTTTGGATACTGTTGGGTGAGATGTCTCAGCAGCTTTGCTGGACAGAAGGGTGAGAAAAGAGTGGGGGAGCTATAGTCATCGGGATATCTATTGCAAGGGAAATACATAGGCTTTCCTGTGTTCGATAAAGAGACGGCAAAAAGAGATCTCACCTTTCAATCAACGGGTCAGGGATGTCTCAGATCAGCTGCAGATCTTTCTGAAAGGGAGGATAAACAGCCAGCTACCATGGTAGATATTGACACCAGTGATGTAGGTAAAGTAAGGGATGTGGTCGTAGATACATTTCTTACGGAATTTGGAACGAAGTTAAAAAGTAGGACCTCAGAACCAGTCATCTCAGGATGGCTACGTGCTAGTCAGAGATTAAATGAAACAATAGGCATGATGAATGTGTGGCCAGAGAGATAGTGTAGGAGGAAGAGGGACATTGGGACCCGTTCTGGATGCGGTGGCATAATTGTAAGTTGTATGGTCTACACCTGGGCAGAACTGTAACCAATGTCCTTGGGGGTGCTTTTGCTAACGCTGTTGGGAAGGTGTTACACTCATGTGACGGGGCATGGCAACCAAATGAGGAGGTGACTGGACACGAAGAAGGTAGAAAATAAAGCCTGCAAGGTATTAAATCATGAAGTAAACGTGACGAATTAAACGTGTAAGCATTGAGTAGACGTTGAACGCATTCGGACCCGTGGTCTGAGGTGCTTTTGATTTAAGGCGAGAAGTGCAATAGGTAAGGCAGATGAACTTAGTGTTTGTTTACTACCCAGGAGTATTATCTTTTTACTATTACTGAGAATTAATTGGTGGAAGGGCATGATTGGCAACTAAATATCCGAGGATACAGATGTTTCAGGTGGGGTAGAGACTGATTTGAACGGGGTGAAGGAGTTGCATTACTGGTCACAGTGGACGCTACACCTGTGCTGAAGAAGGGTACCTTTGAGGAATCCAGAATTGTAACAATATGTGCAAAGCTCAGAAATAAGAAGTGAATGAAAACAATATTGCAGCAATACTTCAGGCTTCCCAACAGTGAGGGTAAGATTGTGGTACAAATATGTAAACAGATTATTCAAAGCTGTAGGAGCAAGCGGACAACAGTGATTAGAGACAATAATTTTCACAGCATTAACTGGGATTCACTTAATTTTATAGTTCGAGCTGGAGCAGAATTTTTTAGGAGCGTCCAGGAGAACTTTCTAGAACAGTACATGTATAGTCCAGCTCGAGGAGGGGCCACACTGTAGCTGGTGTTGGGGCATGTGTACAGCCAGCTGGTTGAAATTTCACTGGGGGTTACTTTGGGAAGAGTGACTCAATTCCATAATGTTTCTTTTTTAATAATAATGGATAAAGACAAGATTTGTCCTGAAGGAAGAGTGCTAGGTTAGGAGAAGGCCAAGTGTACCAAAACTCAGCAGGAGCTGGGGAATGTTGAATTAGTGCAGTTGTTTGAAGGTAAATCATTTTGGATATGTGAGAGGCTTTCAAACAGTGTTCCTTAGCGTACAGGACAGACACGGCCCTGTGAAAATGAGGAATAGAAAGGGCAATATTAGTGAGCCATAGATCACAAGTCAAATTGTGACAGTAACTCAGAGGAAGAAGAAAGCATACATAAGGTCGAGGCGACTGAAAAAAGATAGAAATTTGGACGAATACGGCGAAGGTCGGATTAATCTGAAAGGAGAAATTATGAGTGCTAATAGGAATCATGTAATATCTTTGGCAAACAGTTGAAGAAAAATCCAAAAGCCTTTTATTCATATATAAGGAACAATAGAGTAAATAGTGAAAGGGTTAGCCCACTGAAAGACAAAGAAGGAAATTTACACGTGTGGTCAAAGAAAATGGATGAGAATCTTAATGAGGAGTTTGCATTGGCTTTCACCGAGGGAAGGTACATGACGGATGTTGAGGAGAGAGAATGATCGTTGAATGTTCCAGGTCATGTCAACATAAGGAACGAGGAAGTGTTGGGTATTCTCAAAGCATAAAGGTAGACAACCTCCCAAGACTGAACAGGATCTCTGCTCAGTTACAGAGGGAACTGAGAGGGAAAATAGCGAGAGCCTTATCAGATACATTACTAACATTCTTGAAAAAGTGTGAGGTACCGGAGGACTGGAGAAATGTTAATGTTGTCCTCTTGTTGAAGATGCGTAGAAGGGATAATGCAGGTCACTACAGCCTGATGCCAGTTACAGTGAAGATGCTGGAGAAGATACTGAGAGTAGGAAAGATTTACAGTTGGAAGAAAATGGGTTTATCAGTGAAAGGCAACATCGTTTTATGCGGGGAATATCATGTCTTACCAATTTAAGAGAATTTGTTGAGGAAGTGACAAAGTTGATTGATGAATGAAGTGTTGTAGACGTTATCGTCATCAACTTCAGTAAGGCATTTGATAAGTTTCCCCATGGTCAGTTGTGGAAGAAAGAGAGGTCAGATGAGATCCTCGGGTGTATTAGCTAAATGGATAAAGAACTAGTTGGGCAATAGGATACTGAGAGTAATAGTAGAAGGGAGTTTCACAAGGATTCGTGTTTGTGATACATATAAATGATGTGCAGGAAAGTATAGTTGGTCTGAGTAACAAGTTTGCAGGTGAGACTAAGATTGGTGACCTAGCATTTTGTGAATGTGGACTGTCAGAGAATACAGCAGAGTATAAATATATTGAATACTTGGGCGGAGAAATGGCAGATATTAATACCCAGCTATTGCGTGATGATCCATTTTGTAAGATTCAATTCAAAAGCTAACGACACAAAAATTTGAAAATTCCAAGGAAACATTGATGTACAGAGAAATCTGGGTGTTCAGGTCCATTGTGCCGTAAATGTGGCACCGCAGTTCGATAGAGTCGTGAAGAAGGCACAGAGAAAGATTTTCTTCATCAGATGATAGATTGAGTACAAGACTTGGCATGTCATATAACAGGTTTGCTGAGACGTATTCGACCACATTTGGAATACTATGGAGATTTATGGACACTACATTACCAAAAGAATATGGATGTTTTGGAGTGATGGCAGAAGAGTTTCAGCAGGTATGTTGCCTGTTTTGGGGAGTGCCAATTATGAAGAGAGTTTGAGAAGATTAGGACAACTTTCCTTAGGAAGACAGAGGTTGAGGAAGACCTGACGGAGGCCTATAAAATCATGAGAAATATCGGTAGGATGGAGAGCAACAAGCGTCCTACCGAGATTGGGGGACTCAAACACTAGTCGTCACGACTTCAAGGTGAGAAGGAATTAATTTCAGGAAGATATGCGTGAAAAGATCTTTCTGCAGAGGGTGGTGGATAACTGGAAGGCGTTGCCAGCGGAGATGTTAGAGCGGGCACGATGACGTCATTTATTTTGTATCGAGACAGATACATGAATGAGCAAGGAGCCGAGGGATATAGATCCTTAGAAAGCAGGCGATAGGTTTAGATAGAAGATCTGCATGGGCGTCGGTTGAACGTTGGAGGGTCTGTTCCTGTGCTGTAATATTATTTGTTCTTTGGTGGCTTCAGGTGCAGAATACACTCCATTTCTCTGGCCCTACGCAAATCCCTGGATTATCTGGATAACAAGCATATCCACATCAAAATAGTATTCTTGAACGACATTTCTGCCTTCAACATTATAATTCGAAACCAACACATCTCTACATTCAGCCAGGAGGTCACAGATCAACCGGCTGTAACTAAAACCTTAACTTTCCAACGGATAGAACAGACAGGAAGAAGAGATGACGGCACGTCCTCCACCATAATCTCACACCGTTGCTCTGCAAAACTACGAAACTAACATTTGACTATATTCCTCGGGCATTCAGAGGTGTGTGGACAAATTCCAAAAATCTCCATTTACAGGTTTGCTGACGACTCCACCGCTGTAGATCTACTCTCAAACAACGCTGATACAGAAGAAAAGAAAGAAATTAAGTGCTTAGTGACGTGATGTAAATACAACGATTGCTCCATTAATGAGAGTAAAATGAAAAAAAAAAGTGGCCATTGACTTCAGGAAACGGACTAGGGGGCGTGCATTTGTCTACATCAGTGGTGCAAAGTTGAAGATGGTCGAGAATGTCAAGATTCTGTGAGTGATTATACTAAGAAACAGTCCTCGGTCATCCAAGTCTATGCGACGGTCACGAAAGCACAACAACATCTCTACTTCCTCAGAAGGTTCACGAAATACACGGGTTCTTACCCGTGTATTATTATAGTCGCACCATTTAAAGAATTCTACCTCGATGCTTCACAGCATGGCTTGGCCACTAGTCTTCCCAGCACCACAAGAATATTCCGAACAATACCAAGGTCATCCAGCAAACCAGCCCTCCCTCCACAAACTCCATTTGTACTTCCTGTTCCTTCTGGAAAGTAAGGGACATAATCAAACTCCCATCCCATCCCGCTTTTTCTCACTTCCATACCGTTCTGTCGGGCAGAAGATAGCAAGGTTGAATACATGTACGAATATTTTTAAGAATAAAATTTCCTCGCTGAATTCGAACTTCTTAATTAATCGCATCCCCACTCCAAAAAAATAATTCTGATCCCACGCTTTAGTGCACTTGCTGTCACTGGGATATTCTGCACACAATTCTGGGCCCTTCATGCATTTATTGTTGTATACCAATCAAAATAACACTATTCCCTGTATCTCAGTGTACGTGACAACAATAAATCAATCAAACAATCAATAAACTTCAGTCTGCAGCCATGCACTATTCCATGGCCAAGTGCGCCAAGACCTGGCAAATCAATGTGCTGAATCTAATACGTTGTAAATAATAACTTATCTGCCACACAAATGACCAGCTCCGATTCTCACCAACAGGAGACAACATAACCAATGTCCGTTGATACTTGCTGAAGTCACAAGCACTGAATCCCTTGCTACCAAAATCCTGGTGGATGCCATTGACCAGATACTGACGGAAATAGCCATTTGCAAGTAGGCGCTTCGGGAGCAAGTCACAAGCTAAGAATCCTACAGCGAGATGCTTTCTGTTTGCATTCCCACAACGTCGTTCATCCGTCGGCAAGGGATACGTCAAGAGTATGATGAGACAGTGTGAGTCATTCTGAACAAGGCTCACATCACCAGAAATGCGATCTCTTCCTTTATCTGCTCACTGAGGTTTCAATTTCTCCAAAATTACCTGTGTTTGTTTCAGACCTCTGACTATCATTTCTTTTTCAAATGACTAGCTACAGCATTCAAGAAGCTTGCCGCTATCCAGGACAAAGCATCCAGCTTGATTGACAACAAATCTACGAACGTACATATCCTAGAATACCATTGTTGAACAGGAGCAGTGTGCATCGTCGACATAATTTGTTCAGCCGCCAGAATTTTTCATATGCCCCTAATTTGTCTTGCTTAACCTATTTGTAATAGTGCTCTATATTTTGCGCTGACCATAATTTTAGTGAATGCAACAACTACTGAATGCAATGCTGTCCAGGTCAGAAACTGGGAGATGGTCCAGGTTGCCCAGGCAGCCGCTGCCACAGATGTTGTTGTGCTGTGGACAGCACGATTCATCCCTGTCAATGTTACTTGTTTTATTCAAATATTTTCGATGGTATTATTCTAATTGCTTATGTATGATGTTCTGGAATCGAGGGTATTGAGGATTTCGGAGAGTTAGGCGCCGGGTTGATGGCATGAAATTTCACAATTACATAAGTAAAATAATGATTTGTGTGATACATTTGTCATGTACAAGGATCCAATCTTTACACTGCACTATGATTGTGACAGTGTGAAGATTGCATTTTAAAACTGCAACCACTGAGTCAATCCGTATAAGTCTTCATTCATACGATGTTGCCTATACTTTACAAACATTCTGTCTTAAGATAAATGTTCAAATCAGTTTGGCAATGACATGATGACGGAAGGGAGGAATAGCAGATTTTTGGAGTCAAATGAAAATTCGCAAAATAAACAAAAACATGATAAAATGTCTGACCTACTGTGAGGTGTTGATTGCTTTATTTCGGGATGTTACTTTGGAGAGATGCAATATACACGAACTGGTTAGATTTTAAATTGAGAACTCGAACGGGGAAAACTATGGTTAAATATTAGTTATGTTCAATTGCTTTGCCAGATTACGTCCGCAGATGTGCATGGAATAAATGAGATCTGAATGTGTGGTATATCATTCGAGAGGAAATGGGCGAAGTTGTTGTTGAAATTGATATCGGATCATGTCTCCTGTGATGTACAGTTAGATTCCAACATCGGAGCCAGAACACACGCATTCAAATCCTAACTCCTTGAGAGGTACAGAATGACATATTTAAGCAGATTGGTTAGAAATATCTGGATGAACAAGTCTAATGCATTGAGGGTTTATGCTAGAATATTGATTCATGTGCAGTTCAGACTGTCACCAGCGAGGAGCATTTTAAAACTAGATTGAAACCATTGAACTTGACCTGCTCAGATTTCTAATGTTTTGCAGATATAAGCGTCTCACAGACTTAAGAAATAAAGGAAAACAGATAAATTGAGTCACCAGGGACACCAACAATTGCCAGCATTGGATAATATCCTGCTTGTATATTCGAAGACTGTAATATACTCGCCAATTTATTGCTAGTTTGTCATAACGTGTGGAAAGTACGTGAACTGCATAGTAGAAGCTCCTGTTGATGATTATCACATTCTGACTTAAGGTTGTCATATTGAGATCCGTTGTGATCATCTCCCAAATCACTCTTCATGAAGTATCATCCACTTCTGTCACATTCAAATGCCGCTTCTCATCTATTATGAAAATATTTATACCTGTTGCATTAGGTATTGTTCAATTGGTGGCGGATTCAAACTTCACTCCGAATGGCCTCTTCTTCTTTTTCGATTCACAGTTCCCTGTTTGCTCGAAATTGGTCGTACATTGAGGAAAATACGCTATTAATAGAAAGTCAGAAGCCTCCCGTGTGTTTTCACATTCTTGGCGGCTGACGGTAAAGCCTTGAATATGGTAATGAGCAAAATAAGCTAATGTTAATTAGTCTCTGAACAAACAGGTTCAGTTAACCACTTGCTCCCCAATGTCGATTGGAGCAGGATGATTTGTGCATTTCAGAAGATATACAACCGATTTGTGTAACAGTCGCGAAATGTCTGCAGTAACTAATGACACTAAAAACTGGGGCATTGGGCACAGACGTCGAACCTTCCATAGGAATTGTGCGGAACAGATTTGTAAATGTTCATCAGTGATAATCACAGCCTGAAGAGGTCAAGGTATAAAATACAGCACTGAATAATATTCCCTCCAATGTATTTGGTAGAACATGTAATTCATCCGGTAAATCATTCAATGTTTGAAATAATATTGAATAATTTAATAAACTGCATGGAATATGTCAACGGGAATATATGAATGCGAGATTGGGACTCGCTGAAAACATTAGTTGAACTTGCAGACAGAAACCGGGGAATATATTACGGGGAACAAAGAAATGGCAGAAGAGTTGAATTGGTACTTCAGATCTCTGCCCACTAGGGAAGACACAAATAATCTCCCAGAGGTAACAGTGGCTGAAGGTCCTGAACTAAAGGGAATTTATATTTGCCAGGAATTGGTGTTGGAGAGACTGTTAGATCTGAAGGCTGATAAGTCCCCGAGGCCTGATGGTCTGCATCCCAGGGTACTGAAGGAGGTGGCTCTAGAAATCGTGGATGCGTTGGTGATTATTTTCCAGAGTTCGATAGATTCGGGATCGGTTCCTGTGGATTGGAGGGTGGCTAATGTTGTACCACTTTTTTAAGAAAGGAGCGAGAGAGAAAGCAGGAAATTATAGACCAGGTAGGCTGACCTCAGTGTTGGGAAAGATGCTGGAGCCAATTATAAAGGATGAAATTACGACACATCTGGCTAGCAGTAACAGGATATATCAGAGTCAGCATGGATTTATGAAGGGGAAATCACGCTTGACTAATCTTCTGGAATTCTTTGAGGATGTAACTCTGAAGATGGACAAGGGAGATCCAGTGGATGTGGTGTACCTGGACTTTCAGAAAGCCTTTGATGAAATCCCACATAGGAGATTAGTGAGCAAAATTAGGGTGCATGGTATTGGGGGCTAAGTACTGACTTGGATTGAAAATTGGTTGGCTGGACAAGAAGCAAAGAGTAGTGATATACGGCTCCCTTTTGGAATGGCAGGCGGTGACCAGTGCGGTACCGCAGGGATCAGTGCTGGGGCAACAGCTTATTACAATATGCATTAATGATATAGAAGATGGTATTAATAGTAACATTAGCAAATTTTCTGATGATACAAAGCTGGGTGTCAGGGTGAAATGTGAGGAGGATGTTAGGAGATTACAGGGTGACATGGACAGGTTAGGTTAGTGGAGAGATGCATGGCAGATGCAGTTTAGTGTGGATAAATTTATGGTTATCCATTTTGGTGGCAAGAACAGGAAAGCAGATTACTACCTAAAAGCAGTCAAGTTATGTAAAGGGGCACGACAAAGAGATCTGGTTGTTCTAGTACACCATTCAATGAAGGCAAGCATGCAGGTACAGCAGGTAGGGAAGAAAGCTAATAGCATGCTGGCCTTCTTAACAAGAGGGATTGAGTATAGAAGTAAAGGGGTTCTTCTGTAGCTGTAAATGGCCCATGGTGAGACCGCATCTGGAATATTGTGTGCAGTTCTGGTCTCTAAATTTGAGGAAATACATTCTGACTATTGAGGAGTACAGCGTTGGTTCATGAGGTCAATTCCTGGAATAGCGTGACTATCTTATGTTGAAAAATTGGAGGACTTGGCTTGTACACCCTTGAGTTTCGACGAATGAGAGGGGATCTGATTGAGACATATAAGATTATTAAAGGATTGGACACTCTGGAGTCAGGAAACATGTTTCCGTTGATGGGTGAGTCCCGAACAAGAGGACACAGCTTAAAAATAAGGGGGAAGGTCATTTAGGACAGAGATGAGGAGAAACTTCTTCACCCAGAGAGTGGTGACTGTGTGGAATGCTCTGCCCCAGAAGGCAATGGAGGCCCAGTCTCTGGATTTGTTTAAGAAAGAATTGGAGAGTGCTCTCAATGATAGTGGAATCAAGGGTTATGGAGATAAGGCAGGAACAGGATACTGATTGAGGATGATCAGCCATGATCATAATGAGTGGTGGTGCAGGCTCGAAGGGCAGAATGGCCTACTCCTGCACCAATTGTCTATTGTGTATCGCAACGATCGAAGTTATATATAACGAATTCTAAAAATAAGCATTTTGTGAAAGGCAACCAGTCAGATCATGACTTTACAACCGATATGAACAAATCGAGGTAATGTGACGTTGAACATCTGTTCCCTCTTCCAAAAATATAATATGTCTCATCTTGTGGTCAAATAATGTATGACCCGTCCACAAATGCGTTGAGCTCCGTGAATAGCACAGATTAGACTTACTCAGCTTGAAATGAATTCGACAGTAGTGTAGCCTATCAATGTTCTCTATCGATGAATATTCTGAAGAGTAACGAAAAGCTGCAACATCACAATATGATGCCTGGAGAACCATGATTACATCATTCAATCCATTGTGTCCTTTCTTCTGCTCTGGACAATCACAGTTAAAGGTAGATTTCGATAACTTTTGTGAATTCCAAAGCTTTGTCCTCTTATTCAAGACAATCCACCTCTTAACACATTTATGTGGACTTCCTGAAAAGTTTGACACTGGGTTGATACATCTTGACCACCTGTACAGGTCGAGAGTACATATGAAATCGATAGCCGATTTACTGGTGCTGGAAATGCACAGTAGATTAGGCAGCATCCGAGGAGCAGGAGAATTGACATTTCGGGTAAAACCCTTAATCAAGACTGCGGATCATCAGGAAAGGCGTTTGACTAAAATTTGGATTCTGCTGCTTTTTGTCTGCTGCCTGATCTGCTATGCGTTTTCGGCACCAATCTGTCCATTCTGATCTCCAGCATCTGCATTCCTCTACTTTCTCCCAGTTGAAATCGATAGTGCCCCATGTCAATGCTGTTCGATTGACTGAGACGACATTCAAACTTTAAGTTGTGCAAATGATTGCTCGTTTTGTTCATATCACCATATAACATCATCTTAAGGCACCGCAGCTGTGAAATCAATGGAATAAAGGAGTCGACATTTTACTGAATTTAGAATTGCGACTGCTCGCCCGGCCTCCAACGAATTTTGTACAAATATCTAGAGTATAACGAGTTCGGATTTCGACACGGCTTGGTATTTTATAAAATTCATCTGTGGGATGTGGCCATCGTTGACTAGCCAACTTGTTTGTTAGGTTTTATTAGATTACTTACAGTGTGGAAACAGGCCCTTCGGCCCAACAAGTCCACACCGACCCGCCACCTACCCATTCCCCTACATTTACCCCTTACCTAACACTACGGGCAATTGTGGTGGAAAGATAACTTATTGAACCTTTCCAACTGTTTTGGTCTGACCCATACGGAGGTAAGGGAGGGAATTCCAGCATGTCCATTCAGCAACAGTGAAGGAACAGCGAAATATTTCCAAGTCATTATGGCAAGTGGCTTCGAGGGAAACTGGAAGTTGTTGGTTATCCAAAGCAGCTGCTCCCGTGTCATTAATTATTCGATTAGATTAGATTACATTAAATTACTTTTTTTATTGCATTACAGTGTGGAAACAGGCCCTTCGGCCCAACAAGTCCACACCGACCCGCCAAAGCGTAACCCACCCATACATTTACCCCTTTCCTAACACTACGGGCAATTTAGCATGGCCAATTCACCTGACCTGCACATCTTTGGACTGTGGAGAAAACCGGAGGACCCGGAGGAAACCCATGCAGTCACGGCGAGAACGTGCAAACGCCACACAGACAGTCGCCTGATGCGGGAATTGAACCCGGGTCTCTGGCGCTGTGAGGCAGCAGTGCTAACCACTGTGCCCCCCACATTCGAATACAAGTAGCTGAGGGTAGGAAAAGCCCTCTCTAAGGATCTCTGGTTCATTGCTGCTGTGCATTTTGCAAACTGTATACAGTCGCTGGTGCAGGGAGTCGAGTATTGTTAATGGAGTGCAAATCAAATGATTACCCTGTCAAGTATGTGGCCATTCATCTTGAATGTTGTTTGGACTGCATTAATCCAAAGTATTGGGGAGTATTCCATCACATTCATGGCTTGTAAGTTTTAGACGTTGGATAGGTTTGGGGAGTCAGAAGGTGAGTTCTACGTCGCAATATTCATAGTCTCTGACCTTAGCTTGCAGTCACTGGCTTTCTGTGATTTGTTCACATGAGTTTGTGGACAGTGGTAACCTCATTGTGGTTACATGGACACCTCAGTGATGGCAAAACCATGAATGTCTACGATAGTGTTCAGATTGACACATATGGATGATGATTATATCCTCAACAATTCCTCCTTCGAATTCTCCCATTTCCTCTCGACGAAAGCGGTCGCGGTGAGCACCTGCTTGGGCCAAACTATTTCTCCCTCCTCATCGTGTATGTGGAGCAGTCCATCTTCCTCAGCAACACCATCACTATTCACAAACATTTCCTCCTCTACATTGATGACTGCATTGGCGCCAGCCTGCGCTATCACGAGGTGGTTGACACTGCAACATCTCACGAACAACTTCCACCCTTATCTCAAGTTCACCTCATTCATTTAGAACACCGCCTAACCCTGCCTGGACCTGTCCAGTCCACGTTAATGGCGACTGACTCAACACGGACATCTACTTCAAACCCACAGACTCCCAAAGCTACATCGATTACACCTCCTTTCAAAACGTTATCCTTGACTCGCAATTCGGCCACCTCCAAATTATCTGCTCCCAAGAGGACCAATTCGACCATAGTTTCAGATGGACTCCTTCTTAAAGGAATGCAATTTCCCTCCTTTAATTGTCAACATTCCCATTCATCACATCTCCTCCACACCGCACAACTCCGCCCTTGTACCCCATTCCTCCAATCGCATTAAGGACAGCATCGCAGCCCCCTCCCTTCCGTCATCACTTTGCAGCCACCAACCTTCAATTACAACGTGTCATCCTCCGCCATTTCTGCCACCTACAATCTGACACAACCACCAGCGATATATTTTACTCCCCACCTTTTCTGTGTTCCACACAGACTATTTGCTCCACAAGTCCCTTGTTGTGTACATGTCCCCCACCAATTCATCCTTCATTCTCAGCACGTTCTCATGCCACCGCAAGATGTGTAAACCTGTGCCCACACCTTTACTCGCACACCCGTCGAAGGCCACAACCGATCCTTCCATATGTGACACAATATTTCCTGGACCGAAATACGCGTTATCTATTGTGTTCGTTGCTCCCATTGTGTTCTCAACATCGTGGAGATAGAACAGCAACTTGTGGAACGTTTCAGAGAAGATCGGTGAGAGGCATGTAAGAAACAACTCCATCTTCCACCATGCCAAGGACATGCAAGTCCCTGGCCACCTCCTGTGCCAGATTCCAGCCATCCGCCGACTGGAGGAAAACATACTCACGGTCCACCTTTGGACTTTCCAACTACGTGGGATGGACGTCGATTTCACCAGTTTCTTATTCTGTCCTCACCCACCTCATCCCAAATTCAGCCCAATAAATTCGTGCCACCTTCTTGGACTGTCCTGCCTGTACATCTTCCTTCCATTCCACCTAGTCTACCCACCACTCGAATCTTACACAATCACGCCGCAAGCTTCTATTACCTATTGCATTCCCAGCTACTTCACATCCAGTGCACCCCCAACCATTGATCTCTCAGCTCCCTTGGGTCTCCTCACATTCCTGATGAAGAGAATATGCTTGGAACTTCGACTCTCCCACTCCTGGATGCTGCCTGATGGCTGTTTTACCAACCCCGAACATTTTGACACTGATCGTCAGAGCCTCGCATTTGCATTGCGCAAATATTGCCTGTGAGTTGTCAGCCCATGCCTCGTTATTGCCCAGGTCCCCTTACACTTCAGCATGGACTGTGTCAGTTTCTGTGAACTCGTGAGTTGTGTTGAACATTGTGCCTACAACAGTGAACATCCTCACTTCAGATCTAGTGATGAAGGGAAGGCCACTGATGAAGCAACTGAATGTTGTTTGGCAGAGGACGCTTCTCTGTGGAATTTCGTAAGAAATAACGTGGAGGTGGGATGACAGAGCGCCAGCATGACTATAATCTTCTGTGCCAGATATGGCTTCAAGCACTGGATATTTAATCCCTGATAAGCATTGATTCCAGTTATAATACAGCTCCTTGATACCACACCTAGTTCCATGCGGCCTTGATGACAAGGACTGATGTCACATCACCACTAGAATTTCGTTCCTTTGTCCATGATTCAACGAAAGTTGCAGTGAGGTTAAGAACAGATTTGTCTTGGTGGAACCCAAAGGGGGCGTTACTAATCAGATTATTTCTGAGCACTTGCTGCTTGATTGCACTGTCGGCTATCTTGGATTTGCCTTTGTGCAGAAGGTAAACCTTGGCGAGTTTCTGCATTTTCGGATAGAGTCTCGAGTTGGAGCTGTGCTGGAATACATAGCTAGCTGAGAGATACTTGAGGGAAGACTCCCCATCATGACCAATCTGTTTGAAATGTTTTAATGTTACTTTGTCAGTGATGCACAGCAGGCTGCGTGAGTCACTACATAATTTGAAAACCAGTTAAGTGATTTGCTGCATTTGGTGTGGAACAGCACTTTGACTGAGTTGCACAGTGGAGTAAACAGTAAAGAAAATACACGAATGCAAATGAGAGGATAAAGGGAACTACAATCTTGTTCACTCACGAACAAGAAATCACAGCGGGATTTATATGATATTTGTGATGAGGAGACGTGGATGACGAAGCTCAGATCAGGGTAAGCAAAGGACATGAGATCATTACATTTTGCATTGATCTCCGAACTTAAAAGTGGAGGTCGGGGGCAGAATAATCCATACAATGAAATTGGTCAACTATAACGAAAGTAAGCTTTTTTGATAACTGCATTTGGATATTTCGCTACTACCTACGTGAATTGTATGCACACCAGTAATAAACATGTTGTCTTTGAATTTCACACTTTGCAGTACAAGACGTCGAATCATCTTGAGCAATTCAAGTTACCGATAATCGACCAAAAAGTGACATAGGTTGTGTTTACAAGGTTAGACTTAAGTTCCCTGTATAATGCTGTCAATTTAATTTGATGAGCCAAACATATTTTTCTTATTTATTAAGGAAATATGAGTATAAGTATTTGAACAACGATGATACAGTTGGATGTGGTGAGCAATCTTCATGAACGTCTGAACAAATGTCATGTAGATGCAGTTGTTCTGCTCTTTGGAACGATTTGGCAAAAAATTGCGAAGAGACAGCGACCGAACCGGGAAATATTTCCTACATTGTGAAAAGACATATGCTGGAGGAAAATTGTGCAAGTTGTTAGTTCAAGAGCAGTTTCAGTGCAGCAGGATTGGATTTGATCTGTTTTTTAGAGTTCTCCAGTTTCTACATAAAATATCAAAACTGAATAAATGGACTAAATTGGCCTGGATTGTCACATGCACTGCAATGAGTGCAGTTAACAGCCTGCGATGTCACCGATTAGGTGCCATGTTAGATATAGATCCTTAGGTATTTGTTCCAAAATTGATAGAGTAAATAGACAATGTTTTGCATCGGAATACAAGTTTTACTCAAGGTACAGAATAAAAGTAAGTATTTAAATAAAGATGTTTTTAAAAACAGTAATCAAATTACAGTCTTAAACTCAATGTGTCAGTGCTGGAGACCTCACTGACTCCTTGCCCTGCCCTATGTCCCGGGGCTGGGCTTCACGAATTATCTCCATAGTCTGAGATGGACTCTAAATGCCTTCCATGCCGTTCTCCGGACCACCATTTCACCACCAGGTCTCGCCTGCACTGTACGAACTTCAAATAGTCCTGACTTATATCTTCTCTGCAGTTTAATTTACGATCTGCTTTGCACATCTTGTATCATGTTTTGTTACATATTGTTGCTGTTATGAAATGGTTGTTTTTTTTCGTATCCAACAGAATGTTATTTAGTCTTTTAGAACAGATCAGTTAGTTTTTTATTGGGTTGTTGTACACCCTCAATGGGTGCTGGGCATCGACGTTCCTGATTCATTGTGTATCCTGTGCCTCAGTTTTTCCTCGAATTCGTGTTTCAAACTGAAGTTTTCGAATTATGAAGCAAATCTTATGTTTAATAGTATTACAGAATGCAAGGGAGTGGATTTTAGTGCCATTCGTGCCGTAGATAGCCTTCAATTTTCGGTTTTCTTGTTAATGCTTGACGTGCTATCATCAAATTTCATGCTGAAATTGATTCATTGAATAGTGCAGCACAGGAAAAACACTTCTTTTGGTCACCCTGGTAAGTATCATTCATAAACAAGCACCCAATGATTCTAATCCCATTTTACAGTACTCGACACATTGTTTTGTCCGCTTTGGCATCAAAGGTGTATATCAAAATATACTTTGGACACAATCCATGCTTCTAACTCAAGGACATTTGCCAGCAGCGAGTTCGAGATTCCCATCAGCTTCTGAATGATATTCTTAGCTCACAACACGACAGACGAAATGCTTCTTTCTTCGACGTCAGTCCCCTGACAATATCTCACTATGAGGGCGAAGATTTTCATCTTTTGTACATGTGTATATTCATCATTATTGTCGAACAACATCTCACCTCTCAATCGCAGGCAGATTCCATTTTCTCCCTCTTTGAGCTGAAGCATAAAATAATGTTACTCGAACCCCAAACTGGAATATGTTGAGAGCGGTGGGGGCACAGTATTTCTGCACCGCACTTTGGAATGTTTCAATGATTTCATCCAGTGCTGTGCAATTACATAAAGGGATGAATTATTTCATTCTATTCCTGTGTAACTCCTGAGGGACGGAATAATCGTCTCCTGTCTCCTTTTACTGATCCTGACTGGTTGAATGGGATCTTCCTCTCATTGTGCAACAGTGTTGAGGGGTTGAGGGAAACATGAACACATAGCGTAGGCGATTCGGCTCTGGGAGCCTGTTACCCCATTGAGAATGCTCCTTGTTGATACGATTGTGACTGAATACTCCTTTCCCAAATAATTATTGACCGCAATGCCCAAAGGTTAGTTGAGCTCAGCTTTCAGTACGTAGCAAGACCCAGTCTTCACTGTTCCCTGGGGTGAGGACACCATAGACAGCACAGCGCAAAGGAGAAAAAGACATTCTTAGCTCAATGGGGGACCCGTCATGTTTAAAGTGTGTTAACCAATCACTAAAGCATTAACTATTTTGAGAGACAAGGACAACAATTAGAAACAGACATACACATTTCAGGCCATCAAATTTACGTCACATTCCCATTGATACTCCAATCAAATATTCAGCAGCCGGAATTTGCGTTTTAAGACCCCATAATACCATAAGAGCATAAAAAGGATCCGAATTCGGCCATTTATTCCATTAATTTTTCTCTGCTGTCCGATAATGGCTGCTATGTTTCTTAGCACCATTCTCCTGACTTCTCCCAATAACCCTTGATCCCCTTAAAATCTATAACTTACGTGTCTCTGAATTAAAACAAAAATGTTTTTTTTTCTGTATGACTCTGTGATTATGTCTGTGTCTACGTGCATCTGTATCTGTGTTTGTCTGTGTCCTTGGAAGTGTACCCGAATTGTAATGAAGGAAGATATTCCATTTGCCACCTTATTTTTCTGCTGCACCTGCAAGCCACATCATACTGATTAATGCACAAGGACACCAAGGTCCATCTGCATTGCAGCAGGCTGCATTTATTTTTACCATTTAAATGATAGTCCAATTTGCTATTCGTTATGAAGGTTGCGTGTGTACTTTACCTTTAAGATTTGCAAGGAAAAACTGAAAGCATAGCGTGTGCTGACCACATTAAAAATGTAAAATTTGTTTGTGAAACAAATGGCGGGCGCTGCGTTTCCTTGGTAAGCAGCGAATACAAATTTGCCCATTCAGTTTAAATGATGCCTTAAGATGCCAAAATCCAGTCGAATTTGAATTTTAATGTTTTGATGACATCAAAGCAATGAGGCGGTCCGATATTTGGGGGTATAAATTCGGGTACTTTACGCAATTGGGAGAATGGCAAAGAACGCTAAGCAACAAATCACTGCTAGCAGAATAGCTCTTTGAAAGCTACTTGCCCAGAAGAGAGTAGTGCAGCAGAGGGCCGAAGAAGCGATGACAGAGGAAAATCGGTGGAGGAAAATAGACGGAGGAAAATCGACAAACGAGAATCGACACAGAATCACATTTGAAACGTGATTTTTTTTTGGTTAGTCTTAACTGGTGTTTTTATCGGACCATTATTCTAGAGTGGGAGGTAAATGACAGGTTTAATGGAAAGTAGTTGTAAATAGGTGTTGTCTAATGTTCTATTCTGGACTTAAAGAATAAAATAATTACTTATTTTTGTTTAAGTGGTGAATTTGGGACAGTTCTTTGCCTCTCCAATTTTAACAGATTATAGCGCGAGGTGTGCTTTTCTGTGTGCATGGCTTAAATTAGCAGAGCGATTCACCCCGTGCTGCAGCATATTATTCTGAACAAAATGGATCACATCACATTTACAAATATTGTCCTGTAGAGTACATCAAAAATGGTTGGAAGTTAGAGAAAGTACAATAAAATTCATCTACAACTTCCTCAAAAATGCTTCGCTCAGACGATACTGGATGCAATTGCAGTGGTAATACACTTCAATATACAATTTATGTAAGGAATACAGCCCAAGATCAAAGCATTTTCAAATTGCAGGTTAAGCACAAAACTTACTCTACATAAGAACGTTCCACGCTAAGGGTCTTCCCTAGAACGACAGTCTTCTCTAAGAAAAGCTGTTGTGTAGTTGTATGTATGCATGTGAGCTGATGGTACTGTCAGTTTCATTGGAGCTTTGAACTGCGGCCCTTCCCCTCTCCCTCGATCTTTGAGTACTTGATGCATTTGTTGGAGTGTCGGAGGGCCAGCAGAGAGAGAATGCATCTTTTTGAACAGAGACAGCCAAACCTGCCATTCACTCTCACACACAATGAGACTGGCACGTATACAGACGTGGGGAGTCTGTCGAAATTAGTCTTGCTCCATGATGAGTTTCGCAATGTTTCATTCACTCAGTCTTCTGTGTGTCAGAAAGCCTGTTACTTAGTTGGCAGTGTGTAATTATGTGACTGGCTACGAATGAAGTGTGCCAGTGTTATCGTTGCTGATATATTTGAGTGTGCTAGTATTTCAGTTGTTCTGAGTGACGTCCAACTCTGGTACAATTTTCATGCTTGCAGATAACAAACCTTGGAGAATTGTAAAGTTTTTGGTGGACAGTTTGGAATACAAACAGGAGAGTGGCAAGTTTATGCATTGTTCAGGAATATTGCAGATGACAATCAATGCAGAGCAGTGTGAGATGATGAGCATTGAAGGTAAAGTCAATAGGCTGCAAAGTTATAATGGGATTGCAGAAGCAGAGAGCCCTAGGCGTGTATCATCGCAGATTATTGAAGCTGTCATGACAACTGGGGAGAGCAGTAAATATCAGAGATTAGCTTTATGAACTGCGCTGTTTACAGGAGAAGATGTAGGTGGGAGATAATGTGCTTCCTTCCTGGCAGGTGCTGGAGATGATGTGTTGTGAGTCCACCATCTAACCCGTCCTGACCATGGAGATCCGATTTGTACCAACTAGACACAGAAGGAGCTGGCATTAAGGCCAGGGCTTTTCAGTTGTGCTGGGGGAACGGAACTGATTCTGGTTTAATGTGATTCGGAGATGCTGGTGTTGGACTGGAGTGTACAAAGTTAAAAATCACATAAAGTTGAAAATCGCTCCGAAAGCTAGTGTCCTTCCAATTAAACCTGTTGTGTGATTTTTAACTTGGTTTAATGTGAGAATTGTCTTTCACTTAATATTGTTCCATACTCGGTTGGTGGGGCGTGGATGCTTCAGAATCTCCACAAGAGTCTTCTCGGTTCTGTCCGGATCGTGCTAGTGTCCTCCCCACATGGCGGGTAAGGGGCGTGGAAAGAACGGGTATTTGACACTTCACTACCCGGCTTGGCCCTTTCTGTCCTTTTACACGCTGTTTCTCCAGGAATTGGAGAACGGGAGGGCGGGAATGACGGGAGTTGTGGATGGCACTGCCCTTAATGCTAGCGTAGATGTGGAGGAAATGGCGAAGTGTCCGGAGGGAATCAGTACACAGTGTTGTATCCATGCAGTTTTAATGGTGTGAGGAGTATAGTGGAAGTGAGAGAGAGAAAGAGAGAAAGAGAGAGAGAGAGAGAGAGATAATTTGTTGTACGCAGTACTGAAAGTAGTGGAGCATGAGTCCTGTTCGGGAGAATGTGCCATTACAGATATAGAGTGAGTATGAAGATGCAGAGCGAATACAGTGACACGTATCTGTGCAGAGCTGGTATGGCTATTGATACTTGCCTGTATTGCTAGACTTATGCAGATAATGCACTAAGCTGGGTGGTGAGAGCTCAGACCATGCTTGGTGGTACTGGTGGCATAGCCCGTTCTGTGAATGGCAGACTTCTGTACTAGCAAATCCACCAGATCCTCTGTGCCCCTGTCAATAAATCGTGGTGGTATTTTCCCTTATTTTCCATGCTCGGGGTAAATTGTGCAGGGCAGATCCAAACAGAGAAAGCTCAACTGTGTGCCCATTGTCATTTTAAAGATTGCATACTGCCAGGGATCATTGAATATACAGGGGTATCTGGGCAATGGTGAGTACCTCCTCCCCGATGGGTGGGAAAATTGGCCATGAATTGAATGAGTGGGACACCATGGAATGGGATGGGTAAGTAATGAAGTGAGTTCGACAAGATAGCGACCCCACACTCAGTTACAAAGCTACAGAAGAAATACTCATTGAAAACATTCCATCATCTGAATTCACAGCAATATCCCATTCATCCATCATTCATGGGAATACAGGCCCATGAGGAAGGATGCAATCGAAATGTCTTTATTTCAGCATTCAGAAACCTGTGAAAACATCCGTCCATTATGCTATCTCCCAGTCACACTCTTTCTGTCTATTTCCAAAACAACTCCCATTTGCTCGTGTTTGAACTGCTCACCTTCTCTGGCAGATACTTACTCACCAATAGCACCCCTTATCATGGCAGAATGGAGATATGAAGCTTTAAATGAATGGGAGTTGTAAATCCTCTCACGTACAACAATGGCTGCAAACGTCGCCACACAGGGCAGTGATTTAACACAGCATGACGGAGCAATGTACTTGGGTGGTGGATACAACTGTACGTGCCTGGAAGATAGCTACTCCTGTTTTACAGATCTATCCATTAGTGTTCATAAGAACATAAAAAATTGTTGCAGGTATAGGCGATCCGGCCCTTCGAACCTGGTCTATCATTAAATAATATTATTACTGATCATTTCATGGACTCAGCTACACTTCCCACGCTGTAACTGGCGCCCGTAATTCGTTTATTGTTCAATAAAAAACTCAATCTTACCATTAAAAACGTTTACTGAGCTAGCGTCAAGTGCTTGAGTGGGCAAAGAATTCCATAGATTTACAACTGTCTGGTTGAAGAAGCTTCTTCTTAATTCAGTCCTAAATCTGCTCCCTCTGATCTTGTGCCTCCTTTTCCTAGTATCACCTGCCAATAGAAGCATCCTCTCAACTTATATCTTATCTATTCCTTTCATAATTCTATATGTTTTTGCACGGCTCCCCCACCCCCCATTCTTCTGGACTCCTATGAATATAATCTCAGGCTACTGAGTCTCTCCTCACCTACCTTCGTCTCACTGTCAATTACTGGCATGTTGCTAGTGTTCTCAACTGTGAAGATGGAAACAATAGACTTTTTAAACGTTTTGACCATTTCATCACATCCTATATCTAAATGCTCCTTCTGATCCTGTAAAGGACTAACGTTCATCCATCTTTATGTCGTTTCACATAGATCTAGAAGCCTTTGCTTTCTGTCATTATATTGTATGCTTTCTTTTTGTCAAGTTCCTTATAACTCTTTTTGTGGCTTTCTGTTAAAAGGTTACCAAATCGTCTAGTTCCTTGCTGTTCTTTGTCAATTTGTATTTCTTCCCTTTCAATTTGATAGCCTCCCTTACTTTCTGAGACACGCATGACATTTTGCCCCTTTTCTCACAGTCCTTCTTTTGCAATGTAATATCCTTTTGCTGAGCACTTCAGAAAATTGTTTTGAAAGTCCGCCATTACTCATGTTTAATCATAATATTTTTGTTTTCAGTCTATTTTAGCCAAGTCCTCACTCATCTTATTGCAGTCTGCCGTGTTTAAGCATAGGACCCTGGTACTGAATTTTATCTTCTCATCTGTATTGTAAATTCAACCATATTGTAATCACTACGTTCACGAGGATCCCTAACTATAAGGCAATTAGTTAGTTATGTATCATTGCACAGGACCAAACCTCGGATAGTTTGCTCCCGCTTCAGTTCCATTACACCCAGCTCAAGAAACCGATCACGGATACACTCAACTCTCTCCTCCTCAAGGTTACCCACCTGAGCTGTTTCAAATAATCGACATGCAGATTAAAATACCCCATAATAATGAATTAGATTATTTACGGTGCGGAAAAATGCTCTTCGGCCCAACAAGTCAACATCGACCCTCCGAAGAGCAACCCACCCAGAGCCATTCCCCTACATTTACCCCTTAACCTAACACTACGGGCAATTTACCATGGCCAATTCACCTAACCTGCACATCTTTGGACTGTGGGAGGAAACCGGAGCAGCTGGAGAAAACCCACTCAGAAACGGGGAGAGTATGCAAACTTCACACAGCCAGTTGCCTGAGGCGGCAAGTGAACCCAGATCTCTGGCACCGTAAGGCAGCATCGCGAACCATTGTGCCACCATGCCGCCCAGCTCCACCATTTTGCATTAGGTTTTTTTTTGTTTATTGTCCACCAAATATAATGCGACTATTTGGTGGCCGATAGACAACGCCTATGACTGACGTTTATCTTAGAATTTCGTATTTCCAAACAAGTGGATGAAACCTTCCTCTCTATAGAACCTAGATAATCTCTCAGCACCGCCCTTGCACATCAGATCTACACCATCTCCCTTGCTTCTGTCGTTTTAAATCATTTGATCACGTGGATATTGAACACGCAGTCGTGACCATCCTGCAACCATGTCTGTGTAATGGCTACTAAATCATCTTCCCTCATGGTGATTCGTGCTGTTAATTCATCAACCTTGCTACGAATGCTACGACCATTAATCTAAATTGCGTGCACACTTGCTACTTACCTTATTATTTACAACACTACATTCTAACGTTTTTCCTTTCCCTCCCCACCGACTCACTACTGTAAAGTTCCAGTGAACACCGTATTTATACCTTTCACAAGAACACTGGTTCAATATCGTTTCATTGGAGAACGTCTCTTCTGCCAATTACGCCCCCGGTTCCAATACTGATGCCAAGCCCACCTGAAATGGTACCTCGCTTTCCCACCTCGCTCCCTTAGCCACATATTACTTCCCTAATTTTCTTATCCCAAAACCAAGTTGGATGTGTCTCTGAAAGTAATCTAGAGATTATAACCCTGAAGGACGTGTTCCTTAATTTCTTTCCTCGTGCTTAATAATCCCCAAACAGCTCCTGCATCCTGACCTTTTCTCTGTTTTTTTTGTCCCGACATAGACCACACCAACTGGATTCTCCCCTTCCAACTCCAGTATCCGATCAAGCCGGCCAGAGATGCCTTGCACGCTGATGTCAGGCAGACAGCACATCATGCGGGACTCCCGGTATGCTTTCAAAGGAAACAATTTATTAACCCAATTGTAGATTCAACTATAATTAGCACTTGCCTTATTACTCACCACTTTTGATGGCCTTCTGTAACATAGTGCAGTGGTTACCTGGGTCATCGCCCCCACAGCCCTTTTCCTCATCCACACAGGGAGAATGCATTTCATACCTGGTGGATAAGATCAAAAGCTGAAGTTCCTCCATATTTCAAATCAAGATCACCCACATGCGTCACTTGCAATGACACTCTGTTGTCCTTGATCACGAACTGAATTTGAATTACTTCATCTACCATGTGTGACTGCCTCTTGAAGCAAAGCTTCCAGATAACTTTCTCCCTTTAAGATGTGGCACAGCGTTTGAAGCTCAAATTCCAGATCATCAATTCTGAGCCGGAGTTCCTCCAGCAAACAAAATTTCCTACAGATGTGGTCACTGCGATCAACCAGCTCCCACACCAATCACCTGGCCAGTCATCTCTACTTAATTACTTTAATTATATAATTTTATGAGTTAAATAATTGTTCATACTTCGTTGCTAAACTCTTATTCAAATAATCAACTAATTGATAAATGAGAAAAGAAAACAAATGTAAATTTTAAACCGATCACACGGTGAAAGAAAATAGAAAAAAACAAGTTACCATATCAGTACACCACAGTCTTTTTGATGTGAGGGCGGGTGGGAGACACTACACATGCAGTGTCTCGTGTTCAACCATTGCCCAAATTTAGCTGTTACCTTCGCAACATCGCCGGTCCTCGCCCTTTCCACTCCAGCTGCTGCAACAAAATGAGGTCCTGTTCACTGCAGAGCTCCCGTACTGAACTAATACCTCGACCGTGTTTGTAGAACAAGGCAATAGTGTGGACTGCACAGCTCCCATGCTGGAAGGACCGTTTCCTCCAGGTTTGTAAGTAAATGCACAGGTAAGATCTGCACAGCTCCTCATGTTGGACAGAGAAGCAGTAGACTGGTGAGCACAGCACAGTATTCCATCCTGGACAGATTGGTGGATTGTGTTAGGCCGGTGCTGCACAGTACTCCAGAGTGAACAGATATCTCATCTGGGATCATAGGTTTCCGAGCTGGATCTGTGCGTCGGATTGAGTGTCCTGTGTAACTCCTGCTATAACTATCACCATTCCAGCTCGGCCCATTCTATTCTTAAAACTGGTATTCCTGCAACATGTTGTCTATTAAGTAATTAACCAATTAAAACGTAAATATCCGTCCATTTTGTTATGGGCCAGGTCGACCTCCTCAAAGTACATGGAGACGGTAGCCTTGATCCGAAAGTTTTCTTATCTTAAAGGCGAGGTGGTCTGTTTTAAATACAATTCACTTGGTCAACATATTTGACATGAAGCAAAGGACAATTTATTAAAACACTGCAGATAAACACAACGACAGCAACATGAACTTGGAATATCTTAATTCTACTGAAAAACTTAACAGAATAACAGGTTATTTAACGACTAAACAGTAACAGCTCCATGATGGCAACATCGCATAAACACACACTTGGCAAAAATCAAATTCAAAAAACAGATTGTTTCCCATACAATTCTTCAACCCAGGAAGGAAGAACATCAAAATACAATTCTGAGGGAAATCCCAGAGAGAGAGAGAGCGCAGCAGCCGAGAGAGATTTAATTCCTTCCAACCCTGTTGAGACTCCAACACAAAATGGTAAAAGTTGAAACGATGAATCTTTATTCTGTTACAGATTGACCATCACACACGCCTAAACAGACCATCATCCCACAGGACCTGGATACAGCCGCAATTACCATAAGGAGCAGACCGTATCCACACCGCCTACACCACTGCAGTAGCTTCTCAGAAAAAAAATATCTTTGCCTACTCAATACATTAAATAATGGCAAGGTAAAGAATGAAGTTTAACGTAAACTAATAAACCAAAAGGATGCAACAGGTTTGATGATCACAATGAGACATTTTGAGGAACCTAACGCTTTCTACCTTGCTAAGATCAAGTAGAATCACCAGCTCGTGTAGAAAAAGCATAATGTCTCTCTCTCGTCTCTAAATTGCCGATTGGAGATGTGCTAAAAGCCCCACAGTCAAGGATATCAACATTTCACCCTGACCAAATATTATTATGAGATGTAAGTGTTGTAGTGAAAAGGGTTAACTGGATCTTTTGTGTTAAGTAACTGTGATTGAGGTCAGTCTCCATGGACCATAACTATATCACAGGATGGTTACGTCTTCTATTAAAAGGACTTTCCATTTACCTGTTATCACACAGTATCAGTGGCAGCATTATTCTCGACAGAATTGGCCTCAGCAGCTACAGACAGAGGGAGATCGAAGTGATTCTTAGAACAATAGACTGGAATGATCCAAAAATGGATGATAATTTGATTACATTAGACTGTAATGTTCCAACAATGACCTCAATCCGAGAACATTCGACTGGAATGTTCCAACCATGGATCATAATTTGAGAACAATCGACTGGAATGTTCTAACATTGGACCAGATTCTGAGAATATTAGAATGGAATCTTTCAACAAAGGATCAGTATCATAGAATAACAGAGTGGAATGGTCCAATATTGGACAGGAGCTTATCCTTGCGTCTTTTCTATCTTTCTCAGGAGTGGCCATGGTTACAGTTGTGGATATGAGCCGTACTAAGGATTATTTAGGCGGATTACTATCCCATCCTTGCAAGTGGTGGTGCTCCTCGTAAGCCTACCTCTGAAAACTTTATAAACGAATGTGTAGATTATTGCTAGTTCTGTTATTTATATTAAGCAAACACACACAATTTTCTCTGTATTTATAGTCACAAACTAAAATGGACGAAGTGTAACTTCAGACCCACAACAATGTGATTGGTTCCTTATTTGCTTGGCAACTGGACTCACAGTAAAGGGCAAATGTCACACTTGCCAGTGATGGTGACATCCCGTGAAATAACTATTTTAAAGGTGAAATAAACCAACGAACAGTGTATGTTGGGAGATCTGAAACAAAGATCCATGGTCTGAAAGTCTTGGAGAATCTCAGCAGGTATTTTTGAATTCAGTGACTCTGTCTCAAAACTGAAAGCAACTCGGAATTCGTTTTATTTATAATATTATATAGCACTGGAAGGGTGAGGAGAAGTTTGAGTTGAATAGATGGAGAAATGTCCAGCAAGAGAGAGACAGATGGAAGGAGAGAGAGAGAGAGAAGAGAGAGAGAGAAAAAACTAAGAGAGAGAGAGATAAGAAAAGCATGCAAAAGCTGATAAAGAACTGAAGGAAAATAGATTGGGAAGTTATTTTAACATTTCAGACTTTCCCATGAATCTGAATTTCACGCCCATTTCGTTATGTAAATGTTTAATTTTACTTATGTTCCCTCTGACTCTCCTCTGAGTGTCGTGATAAACTCATCAGTACTGGTGCTGTTGTTACGGTTGCTGTGCTACAGAGAAAAGTAATGATGCCTTATCAACTGCTACTTCGGAGAGAGGAACGTTTACTGTGGGACTGTTGTAAAGATGCAAAGGCTTTCTCAGCCAGGAAAAGAAACTGAGGAGAGGAAGACATTTTCAATACTGAATGGGTGCACCATGTGTGTGGGGAATTGACTTGCTCTTGTCGTGGCAAAGTCAGTGGAAGCTCTGCGAATGGTTTTCTCGGGTTTGTGTTGTCAGCTGCAACGGTCATTCAGGGAGACTGAGGTTGGTGTCCCCAGACTGGATACAGCACTTACAATGCATCTCGGGCCATGGTAAACAAATGGAGCTGAAACTACAAAGAATGGAATCTTTGTAAACAGGGAGGATCAGGGCACAACACTTTTCTCTCTGACATTTTTCTAAGCTGGACCAATTGAAAGTGTAAAGTGTGAGACCAGTTTTTACAAAATGAGATCGGCACTGAGCTGTGATCCCTCCTTTATTATAAACTGTGGCCTTACACCATGTACAGAACGGTGTTGACACTCAGAATAAAGTGAACTGTTTCAGTGCTTGAGCTTTCTAGACAGGAATGGATAATATATCCATCGTGTGTGGAGTGCAATCCTTGGATACATTCCCTGTTTGAAATAAGCCATCTGCCTGCAGAGCGTAATACATTGATTCCATTTCCACAGGGTAAGGTAGAAGAAAAAACATCTGGAAATGCTGGAAAACAGAGTGACTTGTGAAAATAGTGACCTGCAGGATATTAGAATGAATGAAGAGTTTTTTTGAAAATCTCATTGTATTAAAGCTTGGTAAGTAGCTGAATTTGATAAGCAACATCCCAGAGTATTGATGAGGTGGCAATAGAGCTAAAGAAACAATTACTGATTATTCTTCAAACTGGTTAGATTATGGAAAGGATGCTGCAGACTGGAAAGCAGCTCTTGTGAACCCGAATATTCAAAATAGAATGGAGAGGGAAACAGAACAGTCAACAGTGGATAGCTTGATGTTGGCTGTGAGAAAAACTTTGGAACTTTTTTTTGGAATGTGACAACTGTACACTTGGAGAATAATGACATGTTAGAGACGGCCTAATTTGAGTAAAGGGAGATGATCTTTGTTAAACCTGCTGCAGTTTATGGAGATTGTACGTTATGACATCGGTAATGGAGAACCAGTGGGAGAGGGGTATTTGAATTTTCAGAAGACATTTGACATGATTGAATACAGATGAGTGGAGAATATTCGAGTCCATGAGTATGTAGCGGTGGAATATGCCGAATGGATAAAAAAATGGGTTTTGGACAGCATTAAGAGAATTGTGTTTTTCTCTGGATGGAAGGCTTGTGTGGTAGCAGATGCATCAGTGCTTTGGCAATAGTTGATCGCAAGATATAAAAATGATTCAGATGTGCACAACAAGCAGCATTATTGAGAGTTATGTGTATTAAATGGTGAGTGTTTGAGAAGTGTTTTTGCCAGTTAGGACCTGTATGTCCGTCTCATAAGTCATTGATAGAATTCATTCGTGGCAGCACATAATTAGGGCTCCGAATAATATGTGGTCCTTCATGCAAAGTGATTGAAGTACCAGAGTAAACATATCTTTCTTAATTGTATTGTTTTGTTGAGAGAGTATTTGGGGTATTATGAACCGATTTGGTCTGTTTTATAAATAATGGTCTTCTTGTCAACAAGAAGTGCAAAGGAGTTTCACCAGACTATATTCTGGCATGATGACACCATGAGGTGAAAGTAAAGAAACTATCTGTTTTATCTGTAGCTCAGTGAGAGAATGAGAAATTGAAAATTAATGATTAAACATGCACACGCATTATGTCCCAAGCAGCCACAATAAAGTGATAAATTCCATACTTTCCGTAGGATGCTCGATTAACTCTTATTTGGGTGCCTACTCAGAGCCCCCATATCTTTTTGAGAGAATTACAGGCTCTGGATGAACTCTGAACACTTTAATGCACAGTGACTGTGTGACCTTGCATTGGATGACACGTTCAGAAACCAGTCAGCAGCCACGATACCTTCACGTTGAAACAGCTTGACATGCCACAGCAGTTTCTACCCTCTAGAGGGAACATGAGTCTGTTCTCTCAGAGAAGAAAGAAGTCTTTGAGACTCGTTTAAAAAAAGTGGCTTCGTGAAAATAAAACATGTTAAAGTAACACGACTGTGCAGTGAACAATAAAGCCACGTGGAAGAACATCGAGCAGAGTATCTGTGCAGGTCCTGCTCAATATTTTTGCGATATTGGAACATTTTCCTGTCCTTGTGTCCGTGAATTGAAACCTGATTGCCCGCTTCCTGTTCCTTTGTAAGTGACTCCAGTGAAATGTAAAATTGTTTGTTTCTGATCCAGTATTAATGGTGCATGGGAGCGAGCAGTCTCTCTGTTTCCCTGTGTAACAGACAGGAGGGACTGAACGTGCTATCCGTCTTCTTGACCAGTAGGTTTGCTGGGCTGAATGACTTTCCCACATTCTTATGAAACCAGGTTGAGTTGCCGAATGATCTGAACATTTTAGTTTGGAAATGAGCAGTGTCTAACAACGCTGAAACATGAATGTTACTGAGACACGAACAGCACAAGCTGAATGTTGCCGAGTTCTTGATAGACATAGACACGGATGCTTCTGTAACTGAGGGGTGACAAATTATTCTGAACATTGTGTGACCTGCATGAACATCCCGACTTCTAATCGGTGTGGACTCAATGGTCTGAATGGCCTGCTGCCAGACTGTAAGGATTCCGTGTTGACAAACTGGAGGATCTTGGACTGAGGAAGCTACCCAATGATCACCTGCAGAGATGTCCCAAGGCTGAGGTCAAAGATTTCCGCCCATGATAACCTTCTGCCATAGTGCTATGAAAGACTTCACGCAGTGGGGAGTTTGCAATCGATTCTCATGAGGTGCAAATGTGTTCAGGCTGCTTGATGTCGTACTTAGTCAAATTCTGCCTTCATATCAGGCCAGCCACTTTTCCCTGATCCCTTGTATTCACCTGTGTTGCTCTTATTAGTAGATCATGATGTAGGAGCAGGGAGTGTTTTCTTCAAACAGTGGGTAGTGAATGTCAGGAATTATATTTTGCAGACAGGTATGCGAGCTAGATTATTGAAATATCACTGAGTGGTCTTCCCCATTTCAGGTGATAGCAGTAAGTGGTTCACAAATGTTCCTGTCCAATTGATTTGAGAGTCTGAATGGTACACAGAAAGAGAGGACTGAGATGAAGGAGTGATCATCAGACGCTTTGCGCCTTCTGCATCAGGCACAGAGTTTGGAACAGGCACAGGTTGCGGTTTCAGACCCACTTTCCAGTCTGTAACGCATTATCCTTGACTCACTTCTCTGTCAAAAGTTTAACAAACTCTATATGAATAAGTGTATTCAGAGAGGCACCACAAACGTTTGGTATTGAGAATTACACTCGAAAGGTCCTTTTAGAATATTCACAGCAGAGAGCGGCGGGAGATGGGCGGAAGTGAAGTTGGAGCACAGAGCTAGTCGGGAAGGTAAGGGATTGATATTAAAGAACTTACCTCGACGCCAACGGTCTTTCAACAGCAGAGAGCGGCGCGAGCTAAGCGGAGGTGAAGTTGGAGCGCAGAGCTAGTCGGGAAGGTAAGTGATTGATCTTTGAGAACTTACCTCGACGTCAACGGTCTTTTCACAGCAGAGAGCGGCGCGAGCTGGGCGGAAGTGAAGTTGGAGCGCAGAGCTAGTCGGGAAGGTAAGTGACTGATATTTGACTGAGTGTGCTCGAGACCCCAGGCCCTACATAGTAGGGCCTCCCTCCCATCCTCCTCCTCTAACCTAACTTTAAAGCTCACAGGTAAACTACTCAGTGTTCTTGTTTTGGAGACGAAGTGTAGATTAATGGCAGCGCAGGCAGTGGAATGTTCCCCTGAAGGATGTTTGAGGTAGGGGTGACCACCGATACTCCTGCCGACTTCATCTGCAGGAAATGCAGTCAGATCCTCCTCCTCACAGAACGAGTTAGGGAACTGGAACTGGAGTTGGATGAACTGAGGATAATTCGAGAGGCTGAGAGGGTGATAGATAAAAGCTACAGGGACACAGTTACGCCAGAGAACAGAGGTAGCTGGGTAACAGTTAGAGGTGGGAAGGGGAGGAAGCAGGCAGTGCTGTGGTCGTTCCGCTCAACAATAAGTATACCGCTTTGGATAATGTTGTGGGGGACGGCCGAGCAGGGGTAAGCTGCAGTGATCGGGTCTTTGGCACGAGGTCCGGCTCTGAGGCTCAGAAGGGAAAGGGGGAGAGGAGGAGAGAGCTAGTTATCGGATACTCTTTAGTTAGAGGGATGGACAGGCGGTTCTGTGGATATGGGCGAGACTCTCGGATGGTTTGTTGCCTCCCGGGTGCCAGGGTCCGAGACGTCTCGGACCGTGTATTCAGAATCCTTAAGGGGGAGGGTGTGCATCCAGAAGTCGTGGTGCACGTTGGCACCAACGACATAGGTAGGAAGAGGGGTGGGGAGGTCATTCAGGGGCTCAGGGAGTTAGGCTGGAAACTAAAAGCTAGGACAGACAGAGTCGCCATCTCTAGGTTGTTGCCGGTGCCACGTGACAGTGAGGCAAGTAATAGAGAGAGAGTGCACGTGAACACGTGGCTGCAAGGATGGTGTAGGAGGGAGGGCTTCAGGTATTTGGACAATTGGACTACATTCTGTGGAAGGTGGGACCTGTACAAGCAGGACGGTTGCACCTGAACCAGAAGGGCAACAATATCCTGGGAGGTAGGTTTGCTAGCACTCTTCGGGGGGGTTTAAACTAATTTGGCAGGGGGATGGGATCCAGACGCGTAGTTCAGCAAGTAGGCTAGGTGTTTGTCAGGATGTCCAAGAATATAGGGAGGCTGTGGAGAAGGTAGCACTGACAGGGAGTACTTGCGGAGACAGAGATGGGCTCAAGTGTGTATACGTCAATGCAAGGAGTATCAGAAATAAGGTGGGTGACCTTAAGGCGTGGATCGGTACCTGGGACTACGATGTTGTGGCCATCACGGAAACGTGGATGGAAGAGGGACAGGAATGGTTGTTGGAGGTTCCTGGTTACAGATGTTTCAGTAACATTAGGGAGGGTGGTAATAAAGGAGGAGGGGTGGCCTTGCTAATTAGAAATGGTGTAACGGCTGCAGAAAGGCAGTTCGAGGGGGATCTGCCTTTGCAGGTAGTATGGGCTGAAGTCAGAAATAGGAAAGGTGAAGTCACCTTGTTGGGTGTTTACTATAGGCCCCCCAATAGCAGCAGAGATCTGGAGAAACAGATTGGGAAACAGATTTTGGAAAGGTGCAGAAGCCACAGGGTAGTAGTCATGGATGATTTCAACTTCCCAAACATTGATTGGAAGCTCTATAGATCAAGTAGATTGGATGAGGCGGTGTTTGTGCAGTGTGTACAGGAAGCTTTTTAACTCAGTATGTAGATTGCCCGACCCGAGGGGAGGCCATATTGGATTTGGTACTTGGTAACGAACCGGGACAAGTGATGGGCTTGTTAGAGGGTGAACATTTTGGTGATGGTGACCACAATTCTGTGACTTTCACCTTGGTTATGGAGAGAGATAGGTGCGTGCAACAGGGTAGGTTTTACATTTGGGGAAATGGTAAATACGATGCTGTAAGTCAGGATCTGAGGAGCATAAGTTGGGAGCATAGGCTGTCAGGGAAGGATGTCGTGGAAATGTGGAACTTTTTCAAGGAACAGATACGACGTGTCCTTGATATGTATGTACCTGTCAGGTAGGAAAGAGATGGTTTTGTGAGGGAACCTTGATTGACGAGGGAGGTTGAATGTCTTGTAAAGAGGAAGAAGGGGGCTTATATAAGGTAGAGGAAACAAGGTTCAGACAGAGCATTGGAGGGATACCGGATTTCCAGAAGGGAGCTGAAGAAAGGGATAAGGAGAGCTAAGAGAGGGCATGAAAAATCTTTGGCGGATAGGATCAACGATAACCCCAAGGCATTTTATGCGTATGTGAGAAACTTGAGAATGACGAGACCGAGGGTAGGTCCGATCAAGGACAGTAGTGGGAGACTGTGTATTGAGTCGGAAGAGATAGGAGAGGTCTTGAATGAGTACGTTTCTTCAGTATTTACAAACGAGAGTGACCGTATAGTTGAAGAGGAAAGTGTGAAACAGACTGGTAAGCTAGAGGAGATACTTGTTAGGAAGGAAGATGTGTTGGGCATTTTGAACAATTGAGGATAGACAAGGCCCCCCGGGCCTGACGGGATATATCCTCGGATTATGTGGGAAGCAAGAGATGAAATTGCAGAGCCGTTGGCAATGATCGTTTCGTCTTCAATGTCAACGGGGTGATACCAGGGGACTGGAGAGTGGCGAATGTTGTGCCCCTGTTCAAAAAAGGGAATAGGGATAACCCCGGGAATTGCAGGCCAGTTAGTGGTAGGCAAATTAATGGAAAGGGTACTGAGGGATAGGATTTATGATTATCTGGAAAGACACTGCTTGATTAGGGACAGCCAGCACCGAGTTGTGAAGGGTAGGTCTTGCCTTACAAGTCTTATTGAATTCTTTGAGGAGGTGACCAAGCATGGGAATGAGGGTAGAGCAGTAGATGTAGTATACATGGATTTTAGTAAGGCAATTGATAATGTTCCCAATGGTCGACTTATGCAGAAAGTCAGGAGGCATGGGATAGAGGGAAATTTGGCCAGTTGGTTAGAAAACTGGCTAACCGGTCGAAGTCAGAGAGTGTTGGTCGATGGTAAATATTCAACCTGGAGCCCAGTTACAAGTGGAGCCCCGCAGGGATCAGTTCTGGGTCCTCTGCTGTTTGTAATTTTTATTAATGACTTGGAAGAGGGAGTCGAAAGGTGGGTCAGTAAATTTGCCGATGATACGAAGATTGGTGGAGTTGTGGATCATGAGGAGGGCTGTTGTCGGCTGCAAAGGGACTTAGATATGATGCAGAGCTGGGCTGAGTAGTGGCAGATGGAGTTCAACCCTACCAAGTGTGAAGTTGTCCATTTTGGAAGGACAAATAAGAATGCGGAATACAGGGTTAACGATAGGGTTCTTAGTAAGGTGGAGGAGCAGCAGGATCTTGGGGTCTATGTTCATAGATCTTTGAAAGTTGCCACTCAGGTGAATAGAGCTTGGAAGAAGGTGTATTAGCGTTCATTAGCAAAGGGATTGAATTCAAGAGTCGTGAAGTGATGTTACAGCTGTACAGGACTTTGGTTAGGCCACATTTTGAGTACTGTGTGCAGTTCTGGTCGCCTCACTTTAGGAAAGATGTGGAAGCTTTGGAGAGGGTTCAGAGAAGATTTACCAGGATGTTGCCTGGAATGGAGAATAGGTCGTACGAGGATAGGTTGAGAGTGCTAGGCCTTTTCTCATTGGAACGGAGAAGGATGAGGGGTGACTTGATAGAGGTTTATAAGATGATCAGGGGAATAGATAGAGTAGACAATCAGAAACTTTGTCCCCTGGTACAACAGAGTGTTACAAGGGGACAGAAATTTAAGGTGAAGGGTGGAAGGTACAGGGGAGATGTCAGGGGTAGGTTCTTTACCCAGACAGTGGTGGGGGCATGGAATGCGCTGCCTGTGGGAGTGGCAGAGTCAGAATCATTGGCGAACTTTAAGTGTCAATTGGATAGGTACATGGATGGGTGCTTCAGCTTGGACAAATGTTCGGCACAACATCGTGGGCCGAAGGGCCTGTTCTGTGCTGTATTGTTCTATGTTCTATGTTCTATCCTCATATTTTTAAAGTGTCATACAGCACGGAAACTTGCCCAAATAGAACTGCCATTCCAATCTGAACTCGTCCCATGCGTCAGCATGAGACCGATATGCCACTACTTCTTTCTTATAGATAAGAACATCCAGATGCCTTTTAAATGTAGTAACTGTGCCAGCCTCCTACACTTTCTTTGACAGCTCATTCAACACTTTGCATGAAAACTTTGTCCCTCAGGTCCCTTGTATATTTTTTTCTCGCTCACTTAAACCTTTGCCTTTCAGTTTTGAACTCCCCTATCCAACGGAAAAAGTACCTTGGTTATTTAAACTGTTCATGCCCCTCATGATTCGGTAATCTTCCATAATGTCAGGGCGATGTTCCAAGAGAAAAAAAGCCGCAGTCTGTCCAGCTTCTCCCTGGAGCTCAAAACCTCCAGTCCCAGCAATATCCTTGTGAATCTTTTCTACAAGACGCTCCGTTTCCACTTGAACATCTTATTGAATGGCGAACCTGACGTATTAGAAAATTGATCTCCAGTCCATTCAGCCCCTTTTCCCAAATCATTAAATCTAGATTGCAAATTGTTGGCCACCTTGCACTGATCCATGAGGAAACCTATTAGTTGCAGCCTTCCAGCCTTAAAATAAGTATGCCTCCTCTCTATTTTCTGTTAGCTTACTGGGCTCCCCTGGATCTGTGTAGCAGCATAGGAAGCTTGCACGGCCTCCTCCTGTGTGGTGTGCCTCATTGTCAATGTATTTCTGAGCTCAGCAATACTCTATCTGGGCCAATTGTTGCCCGAGGACGAGGGGGAGATTTCCTAATTACCTGATTAACATGTGTCCCTTTAAAAGCACAACCAACACTACCAACAATTAATTTCATTTGTGGCTGTTGGTGCTGAGTTGAAAAATTCCTGCAATCACTACACATTAAAAAAAAGAGAGGTGATCTTATCGGGGCATGGACAGGGTTAATAGGTAACGTCTTCTGCCCAGCTTCACGTTGTCCAAAACTAGAGGGCATAAGTTGAAGTTTTTAAAATGGACCCACCGGGCAATGTTGTATCACAGGGGATGGTGCGTCTATTGAATGAGATGCCAGAGGAAGTGGTGGAGGTTGGTACAATTACAACTTTTAAGTTATCTGGATGGGTATAGGGAAAGGAATGTTTTCGACGGAAATTAGTCAAATTCTGGCAAATGAAACTAAATTAATTTAGGACATATGGTTGAAAGGGATGAGTTGACCAGTGGGTTGTTATGCGTAATATATATCGCTGTGACACTATGACTGTGTACTTCATTATGTTCCTTCGCTGGGCAGAATGGGTCCTCCTGTCTCATTGTAGTGATACTGACTGGCTGAATGACGTCTTCCTCCCTCTCTGCAATAGCGCAGTGGGGTGCACTGAAGCAACAACACATGAGGCAGGAGCTGTTGTAGGCCTCTTTACTCCTCCAACCTGCTGTTCAATTTAGAAAAATCATGGCTGGTCTGCTTGTGGATGAATAACCATTTTCTGTCGATTCGCAATAAATATTGACTCTCCCGTCCACCAAAGTTCAATCAAGACCAGTCTTGAATATCTTCAATGATCCGATCTTAATTCATTCCTCGAGATGAGCGCACCACAGACAGTCCAACACTAAGGAGAAACGAACATCACTATCTCAATCTGGAATGGGGCCCTCTTAATTTTGAAGTGTATTAACCTCACATCAGTTCACCTCCTCTTTTGATAAATAATAACATAACCAATACGAAAATACATAGACCATTCAGCCGCTCAAACCTATCACATATTGCCTTTGATTCTATTCACTAAGTATTCACACATCTCAGCCTCTACTGCTCCCTTGGCAAGACATTTCCGTTCCCATAAACCATAGAACTTATGAAATTGCTGCAGAACTTGACCATTTGGCCAATCAAGTCTGATCTGCTATTCGATCATGTCTGACAAGTTTCTCAACACAATTCTCCCGTCTTCTCACTTTCAACGTTGAACCCCATATTAATCAATCCGTATCGATCTCTGTTTTAAGGACAGAACTGTGCCTATGTCTCTGTATGTCTGCGTTTGCGTGATTTGATTGTGCATATTGGCAAGAGACAGAGCGTAGTCGAGGAGGGCTGTCTTTTGGACTGGAGGTCTGTGACCAGCAGCGTTCCACAGTGATTAGTGCTGGGTCCAGTTTTTTAAATATTATTATCATTTATGTCACTTATCTAGATGAGAATTACAGAAAGCAGAGTTCGAACGTTGATGGATGGCACCAAGATTAGGTATATAATAGACAGTGAAGGAGGTTATATAAGATTAGAAAGAGATCTTTATCAATTCGTTCAATAAATCATAGAGCTGTACTGCATGGAAACAGACCCTTTGTTCCAACTTATCCATGGCAACCAGGTGTCCTAAATTCATTTAGTTTCATTTTCCAGTAATTGTCCCATGTCCCTCTCAACACTTCATATTCCTATAGTCATCCACACGCCTTTCAAACGTTGTAATTGTACCAGCCTTCACCACCTCCAATGACATCTCATTGCAAGCACGCACCAAAATATGCGTCACATGTTCCCTCAGGCCCCTTTTAAATCTTGTCCCTCTCACCTTAAATATATGCCCCATAGTTTTGGATGCCCTTTCTGGAAAAGACCTTGACTATTAATCCTATCCGTGGTCGTTATGACTTTATAAACCTCCAAAACGTGAAATAAAGAGGAACGGATTGGCTTTCAGTCATACTGGGCATAAATTCTGAACTTTAACACTGACACCTCTTCCTTCTTCAACAAACCACAATTCTAATATCATTTTAATCAACGTGCTCAGAGGTAGTGACACTACGAACACTTATCCTCCTGCGTGTTTGTTCATCGGCCTCTTCTGTCATACTGTGATACATATTCGCGACAGGCTGGAATTGAATCTGGAACTTCTTGTCTGGAGTGAGTTTCAATAACACACAATTTCAGGAATTGAAATCGAATACAGAGATCTGGCACAGCGACAAGACCGAAACCATACCCAGAGTTTGGGTCACATTTTAGATGTTGCTGCCAGCTCGGTGTGAATTCATTAAAATCTGTTTCACTTTACTGAAATACACAGTTTAAAGCATGACATTGTTGAGAAGATAAAAGGCACTTATCCCAACTATAGGATGCTGTGTTCATGTGATCTGCCACCGGGATTAACGTCTTCCCTCTAAAGTGTGACTGCCTTCTTGTTAGGGCATTAAATTATTAACTTCCAGCCTTTCTTCCCTAGTACGATCACTCACTGGGCTGAAGAATGGCAGATAAAGTTTAATTTCGATTAATTCAAGGTATTGCATTTGGATAAAGCAAACAAGAAGAGGACATAACGATTAAATGTCGGGACATTGATAGTGCTGTAGACCAGAAGGACACGGGAGCTCACGTACAATTCTTTGAAGTTTGCGTCACGTGTGGACAGGTTGGTTAAAGAGACTTTGGCTTGCTGTCTTCATTGCTCACACCTTTGAGTACAGGAATTAGGACGTTAGTTTTAGGTTGTATAGGACATTCGTGAGTTTTCTCTGGGAGTACTGTGTGGAAGTCTTGTCGGTCTGTTGAATTGTGGGTATTACTAATACACTGCGAAGTGTTTAGAAGAGATTTACCTCGATGCTGCCGGGAATGGAATGATTGCGTTGTGAGGACTGGCTCGATTGACTGGGTCTTTTCCACTGTAGCGTAGGAAGTTGACAGTTTACAATATAGAGAGTATAAACATTGATGTGTGGATAACATTGAATGGCAGGTGTTTTTCGTTAGTTTGGGAGATTTTAAGACTGGGATGACAGTTTTCAGGTGTGGGCTTCCAATTAAATCTGTTGGACTATAATCTGGTGTTGCGTGATTTTTAAAGTTTTAAGATGAGAGGAGAAAGTTTTACAGAAGACATAAAGTCATAGAGATGTACAGCATGGAAACAAACCCTTTGGTCGAACTCGCACCTGTGAACGAGATATCCTAAATGTATGTAGTTGTATTTGCCAGCATTTGGCCCATATCTCTCTAAACCGGTCGTATTCATGTTTCCAAACAGATGCCTTTTAAATGTAATTATATCAGCCTTCCTCGGGCAGCTCCTTAAATACGCACTACTCACTTGGTGAAAAAGTTGCCCCTTAGATCATTTTTGTGTCTTCACTCTCACACGTTAAAACTATGCCATGTAGTTTTGGAATGTGCTATCCTGGGGAAAAGATCTTGGCTACTCACTGTATCCATCACACTCATGACTTTATAAATCTTTGAAGTCACCTCCCTCCAGCTGATGCTACAGTGAAAATATCTCCAGCTTTTCAGACTATCCATAAATTCAAACCCTCCAACCCTGACAACATCTTTGGAAATCTTTTCTGAACCCTTTCACGTTTCACAACATCCTTCATCTATAAGCGAGTCATAAATTGTAGAAAGTAATCAAAACTGGCCTAACCAATGTCCTGTACAGCTGTAATATTCTATATTCAAAGCACTGAATAATTAAGGCAAGCATATTAAACACTTTCGTCACTACCATATATAACTGCGAGTCCACCTGTAAGAGACTGTGAACCTGAACTCCAATGTCTCTTTCTTTATCAATACTCCCCAGAGACTTAGTATTAAGTGCATAAGTCCTGCTCTAACGTTCCTTACCAAAATGCAGCACTTCACATTTATGTAAATTAATCTCTATCTGTCCCTCTTCACTCATTAGCCCATCTTTTCAGAATCCCGTTGTATTCTGAGATAACCAATCACTCTTTCCACTGCACCTCCAATTTTGATGTCATGTGGCAACCTACGAACTATGACTCCTACGTTCAAATCCAAATCGTGTTTACATATGACAAACAGCAGTCGATTCAGCTTTGATCTTTGTGGCACATCACTGGTCACAGGACTCCTGTCTGAAAAGCAAACCTCCACCAACACAATCTGTCTTTTACGTTCGACCCAATTCTCTTTCCAAATGGCTCGTTCTCCCTGTATTTCATGAAACGTAACCTTGTTAAGCAGTCTGCCATGAGGAACTTTTCTGAACGTATTACTGAAGTCATATCCAATGCTGTGCCCTCATGAATCCTTTTCGCGACTTCTTTAAAAAATTAATCAAGTTAGATGATTAATTTCCCACCCACAAAAACATGTTGATTATCCCAATTCAGTCCTTGCCTTTCCAAAAACATGTAAACACTGTGTTTCAGTATTCTCTCCAACAGCTTGCCCACCCCCCATGTCAGATTTTGCGGTCATTTTTCCCTGCATTTCTCTTCTCAGATTTTTTTAAAATAGTGGCACCATGGGAGCTAACCTCATGTCTTTCTGCATCTCATCTGTAACTATTGATGAGAAAATAGCATTTTAGCAAGGGGCCCAGCAATCCTTTCCCCAGCTCCCCACCTCAAGACGAATGAGGTGCATTTTTTTTAACAAACATTTTGTTCGTTTATGAGGAAGCGATGAGTTTGGGTAAAATTGCAACGTTTAAAATACATTTGATTATGTTCAAGAATAAGGGAATGTTTGGAAAACTATGGACCAAGTGCAGATAGGTGGGACAGCGTAGTTTGGTATTATTTTCAGCATGGGCGATATGGGCTGATTGCTCTGTTTCCAAACACACTGGATAACTCGATGGACTCCACGTGTATTTATATGTCCTCCTGTCTCTGTGTACCTATTTCTGTCTGTATATGACTTTCGGTGCCACTCTGTTTGTATCTATGCCTCTATGCATGTTATGTGTTTTCCTACTTTAGAGTAGGTATGTATGTTTATATCTCGGTCTTGCATTGCTGTGCAATTGGAACACTTTTGTTTTGCTGGTGAATCATTTAAATGGGGTAAAAGCCACCTTACCTCTCGTTCCCTCTGCCTACCCCTTTTTGTTTAAACTGAGACAATGCCACACTCCACCAATGTGTTTGAAAAGCTTTCAATCCTTTCTCGGATGAAAGGTTGTTTTTTAGCTTAAGTGACGAAACATTTTAAGGCACAGAAATGCATTAAAATTTATCTCATCTCCTTACAAAATGGTTCAATCAGAGTTGCTTAAATATAATTGCTTTGGAAATACTCCTTAACGTATACACTGTGTGTCAGGAATGGGACCCAAAGGCAAACCATTTCCACATTGCAGGGAGAGCATAGACTCATCTCTACATGAGCATGCTTCACTGTGAGGGCCTCAGTGCAATGACAATCCTTCCCACGCCAACCGGGTGTCTGTGTGTGTGTGCGTGTGTGTGTCTGTGCGTGTCTGTGTGTGTGTGTGTGTATGTATGTGTGTATCTGTGTGTGTTGGTCCGTGTGCATGTGTCTCTGTGTGCGTGTGTCTGTGTGTGGTGTGTGCATGTGCAAGTGTTTGCTTGTGTATGTTTCTGTATCGGGGCGTGTCTATAGGCATGTATGTGCGTGTATATTCGTAAGTTTCTTTGAGTGTGCGGGTTTGAGGGTGTATGCATGTCTTTTCCTGTATATATGCATGTGTCTCTGTGTTTCCGTGTCCATGTGTCTGATGTGTGGTTGTCTGTGTGGAGGGAGTTTGTGTGTATATCTGTCTATGTCGAAGAGAGTGGTGCTGGAAAAGCACAGCCAGTTCGGCAGCATTCAAGGACCAGTATCAACATTTCAAGCACGAACCCTTCGTCAGGAATGAGACTTGTGGGGTAACTGGTCTAAGAGATAAATGGGAGGGTGTGGAGCTACGGGAAGCCAGCTAGGAATGTGATAGGTAGATGACGGTGGGAGTGAAGATAGATCGGAAGGAGTGTAGAGCATATTGGTGGCAAGGAAGAAGGACAGGTATGAAAGATCAAGGTGACGGTACCGAGTTTTGGGAGTTGGATCTCGGATACGGTGGTGGAGGGGAAAAGAGGAATAAAGTGAATACTGTGTCTGTGTGTGTGGGCGGCTGTATATGTATATGTGTGTCTGTACGTCTGCGGGTGTGTATGCGTGTGTGTGGTGTGTTGATGTATTTGTGCATTTGTCACCCGGTGTATATGTGTCTGTGTATGGTGTGTCGGTGTCTGTGTGTGCTTTTTGACGTGTTTGCGTGGGTTGGTTTGCCTGTATATCTCTCTGTGTGTCTGTGTATCTCTCTGTATCTGTATATCTCTCTGCCTCTGTGTGTGTGTGTGTGTGCCTCCGTGACTCTGAGTGTCTCTGTGCGTCCGTGTGTGTCTGTGTCTGTGTGTGTGTTGGTACGTGAAAGTCTGTGTTTGTGTCTATGCATTTGTAGGTGAGTGTCTGTATTTCTGGGTGTGTTTTTATGTGCGCGTCTGTGTGTGTGGGTGTTTGCAATTGTATCTGTGTGTTAGTGTGCATGTGAGTGTGTGTGCATGCGTGTGTGTTTATGTCTGTGTGTGTCTCTGCGGGTGTATATGTGCCTGTGTGTGTAGTGCGTCGGTGTATGTGTGCGTTTGTCGCCGTTTGTGCCTGTGTTGGTGTGCCTGTGTATGTCTCCGTGGTTCCATGTTTGTATCTCTGTGTGTACCTCTGTATTTCTCTGCCTCTGTCTGTGCGTGTGTGTGTGTGTGGTTTTTGTGAGTCTGTGTGTGTGTCTCTCTCTCTCTCTCTCTGTCTTTGAGTGTCTCTGTGTGTCAGCCTCTGCCTTAGTCTGTGTGTAGCGGTACGTGATATTCTGTAAGTGTGTTTGTGCATGCGTAGGTGTGTGTCTCTGTGTTTCTGGGAGTGTGTTTGTGCATGCGTCTATGTGTGGGTGTGTTTCGTGTGTGTCTGTGAGTTAGTATGCATGTGAATGCGTGTGTGCATATATGTCTGTCTGTGTGTGTTTGTGTGTGTTTGTTCAAGAAGGGGAGTAGGGATAACCCTAGTAACAAGAGGCCGGTGAGTCTCACTTCTGTTGTGGGCAAAATCTTGGAGAGAATTGTAAGGGATAGGATTTGTGAACATCTGGATAGGAATAATGTGATCAAGGATAGTCAGCATGGTTTTGTGAAGGGCAGGTCGTGCCTCACAAACCTTATTGAATTCTTTGAGAAGGTGACTAAGGGGGTGGACGAGGGGAAAGTGGTAGATGTGGTGTATATAGATTTTAGTCAGGCGTTTGATCAGGTTCCCCATGGTAGACTACAGCAAAAAATACGGAGGTACGGCATTGAGGGTGAGTTGGAGGTTTGGATTAGGAGTTGGCTGGCTGGAAGAAGACAGAGGGTAATAGTTGATGGCAAAGGTTCATCTTGGAGTGCCGTCACGAGCGGTGTTGCGCAAGGATCTGTTTTGGGATCATTGCTGTTTGTCATTTTTATAAATGACCTGGAGAAGGGGTTAGAAGTTTGGGTGAGCAAGTTTGCGGATGATAAGAAAGTCGGAGGAGTTGTAGACAGTGAGGAAGGATGTGGCAGGTTACAGCGGGATATAGATAAGCTGCAGAACTGGGCAGAAAGGTGGCAAATGGAGTTCAATGTAGCTAAGTGTGAGGTGATTCACTTTGGGAAGAGTAACAAAAAGATGGGGTACTGGGCTAATGGTCGGATACTTGGTAGTGTGGATGACCAGAGGGATCTTGGTGTCCATGTACACAGATGTTTGAAAGTTGCCACCCAGGTAAATAGTGCGGTGAAGAAAGCATATGGCGTACTGGCTTTTATTGGTAGAGGAATTGAGTTTCGGAGTACTGAGGTCATGTTGCAGTTGTATAAAACTCTGGTGCGGCCGCATCTGTAGTATTGTGTGCAGTTTTGGTCGCCATATTAGAGGAAGGATGTGGAGGCACTGGAACAGGTGCAGAGGAGGTTTACCAGGATGTTGCCTGGTATGGTAGAAAGATCGCATGAGGAAAGGCTGAGGCACTTGGGGTTGTTTTCATTGGAGAAAAGAAGGTTTAGGGGTGACTTGATAGAGGTGTACAAGATGATTAGGGGTTTAGATAGGGTCGACAGTGAGAATCTTTTTTCCACGTATGGAGTCAGCTATTACAAGGGGGCATAGCTTTAAATTAAGGGGGGTTTGGTATAGGACAAATGTTAGGAGTAGGTTCTTTACTCAGTGAGTCGTGAGTTCATGGAATGGCCTCCCAGTAGCAGTGGTGGACTCTCCCTCATTATGGGCATTTAAGCGGGCATTGGATAGTCATATGGAGGATAGTGGGCTAGTGTAGGTTAGGTGGGCTTGGATCGGCGCAACATCGAGGGCCGAAATGCCTGTACTGCGCTGTATTCTTCTATGTTCTATGTGTGTGTATGTGCATGTGTGTGTGTGGTGTGTGTATGTCTGTGTGTGTTTGTCGCCGGGTGTGTATGTATATGTGTGTAGAGTGTGAGTGAATGTGTGTGTTTTTCGCCGTGTGTGCGTGTGTCGATGTACCTGTGTATGAATCTGTGGGTCTGTGTGTGTCTTTCTGTGTGTATCTGTGCATTTCTCTGCCTATGTATGTGTGTCTGTGTGGATTTTATGTGTCTGTGTGTCTCTCTCTGTCTCTATGAGTGTCTCTGTGTGTCTGTCGCTGCATGTGTCTGCATATGTGTGTCTGTGCGTGTGTAGGTGTATGTCTGTGTCTTTGTTTGTGTCTGTGTCTCTGTGGCAATGTTTGTTTGTGTGTGTCTGTGAGTTAGTGTATATGTGAGTGTGCATGTATGCGCGTGTGTGGCGATGTCTTTGTGTGTGTGTTTGTGTGCGCATTTGACGCTGCTGTCAGTTTGGATGGTGCAGTAAAATGCAGACCTTCCTCTTTCCCTTCCTGCCTGTATCCCTGATGGTTTTCACCCTCCGCTCACATCTGTACAGTGACATGCGTTGACCGGCAGAGACTGACAACAACAGAAAGCTCAGCAGGTCTGGCACATCTGTGAACAGAAACGAAAGTTAACGTTTCGGGTCGAGTGATCCTTCCTGAGAATGCACGTCAGGGGGTATTGCATTACCACAGAGACTGCCAGACTGGCCCAACCCACATCCAAACAGATGCACACTTATAAATGCAGAAACATAGGTACACTCATAAACACACTGACACTAATATAGACATGCAGAATCTATCAGTACTTCTCTTGATTCATGGTGACCTTGTCAATCTTTCAACTGGCTGTCACTATTTACGTCTGTGCTCCGGGAGTTTAGCAGCATTTCACTTGCTCACATCAGTGATTGTGTCAGTGTTTCTGTCTGAAGTTTGACCGCAGTACAATTTCAGTTTGCAGATGCCAAACTGGTGGAATTGTAAAGTGTGTGGAATACAGTGATGAACTCTAGCGGGTCAACGACAAGTTGGTGTAGTGTTCAGGTATATAGCAGGTGGGGATCAATGCAAACCAGTGTGATGCAGTTTGTTAGGAAGTACATTGAAAGATAATATAGAACAGGCTGTGCCGTTCTAAAGGGGGTACAGGAACAAAGAGTGCTGGCTGCATATGATATGAGCACAGATTATTGAAGATGTCAATACATGTGAGAACAGCAGTAAATATCACAAATTTGTTTCAGTATCTGAGCTGTTTACAGCAGGAGGTGTAGGATGGACCCTCCGTTCTCCCTTCCTGGGAAGTGGTGGAGACGGTGTGTTATGAGCCCACCCTCCTACCGTGGAGACTCTACTCGTACCATATGGAAATGGTACCAGAGCCAGGACTTCTAAGTTGTGTGAGTGGGAAACGGATCTGACAGTTTTTTGAAAGTGAAAATTGCCTTACAGTGCTCAATGCACACTGCTCAGTTGGTGGGACATAGATATTTCAGAATCTCCACATGAATCATCCCGGCCCTCTGAGCCACATGTCAGGATCCTCTCCAAATGACGTGGGGAGTGGTATTTGATAGAACGGATTTCGGGCTGGCATTGACTGAGTTGTACACCATGGGTGGCTTTAGGTATTTAATGAGGTGAGTTCAATAACATAGCACCAGGAAACTAGCTCAGCCTGTGCCACACTCAATGAAAATAGCACTGAGACAAACTATTGTTTAACTCAGCCCAACGAATCGAAGGCTCTACTGACACGACCCTCAGCTACAGAACTAAAGCTGCTTGTTCAATAGCTTCCATCACAGAGAAGGGGCTAAACATCACCTACTCTTCGGAAAAAAGGCAGCGGGAAGGGCGTGATTGTGGTGTCTGCGGCGGAGCACTTTGGGATAGTAATAATAATCCTGTTAGTGTTAATATACCGATGGAGAAGGATGAACCAGGTCTAAAGTTGAAAGTTCTAATTTGGTGGAAAACCAATTTTGATGATATTAGTCAAGAACATTCCAAAGTCGACTGGGACAGATATTCGGAAATAAGTGGCCTACTGAGAACTGGGAAGCCTTCAAAAACGAGATGCCAAGAGTCCAGAGACAGTATGCTTCTGATGGGGTCAAGGGTTATGCTGATATGTGTGAGGAATGTTTGATAATTATAGGAAATTGAGGGTCTGATCAGGGATAACACAGAAAGAAATGTCGGGTATGAACAGAAGAAATCTGTTTATTTTTCTCTTTATCTTTTACCTGGATGAGGGCGCCGCTGGCGAGGTAAGCATTTGTTACTCATCCTTAATTGCCCGTATAGGGTCATAGTTCCTTGAAAGTGCAGTCACACGTAGACAGGATAGTGAAGAAGGTCGTGGTGTGCTTGTTTTTTTTTATGGACAGTCCTTTGATGATAGGAATTGGGAGGTCATGTTGCTGCAGGACAGGACATTATTCGGCCACGTTTGGAATACTGTGTTGAATTCTTGTCTTCGTCCAGTGGGAGAGATGTTGTGAAATTTAAAGGAAGTAAGAAAAGGTATACAAAGACTTGCTCGGATTTGAGAGAGAGGGAGAGGTTGAATGACTTGGCGTTTTTTTTTCCTGGAGCGTGAGGGGCATGCAGACGTTGAATAGCCTTCACAAACCTTCACAAACCTTGCAAAAAGGTTGAATAGCCAAGGTCTTTTCCCCAACTCTGGAGGAATCAGATTTAAGGTGAGAGGAGAAAGATTAAAAGGGACCGAAGAAGCAACTTTTTTTCACACAGCGAATTTTGCATGTGTGGAATGAGCTGCCAGAGGATGCTGCACAGGCGGGTACAATTACAGCGTTTAAACGGCACCTCGATGGGTACGTAAATGATCTGTGCGACATGGGCCAGATTCTGTCAAATGGAACTAGATTAATTTACGATACCTGTTTAGCATGGACGATTTGGACTGAAGGGTCTGCTTTTATGTTGTACATCTCTATGATGTTTTCACTTTGTCTGAGCTCACACCAATGTTCCATCACGACTGGAAATGATGCAATGTGTTGTTGAAGTATATTTATTTCAGCCTTCTGAAACCTGGGGAAATATCCTTTCTTTCACGACAATGTCTCCCAGTCTCTCTCCCTCTATCAATTTTTCAAACTCTCCCACTGTTGGTAATTAAACAGATATTCAGTTTACTTGTACAGAGTTAATGTGAATAAATATCCTGTATCTTTCCCTGGCCTTTAGTGTTGCTCATATTAGACCATCAGTTTCCACCATTAAGAAGCTTAGGAACAATTTAATAAAAGCATAGCTTGTTTTTTTCTTTGACTTCCTGGTGTCTGTCCTGTGCTCCATGTTGGACAGTAAGGTTTCAGCAGTTTTGAGGTATACCTTTGTAGCCTGTTCTCGATCACTCTCTGCTGATCATGTGCTCAGTAAAATGAGGGATCCCCTCGACTGACTCGAATTCTAACTTGGGGTTGAGTGGCATCTAAGTTCATGCTATTATTGAAAAGTTAATAGAAATGCTGGAGATTTTCTCCTGGATGTTGTGGACATTCAGGAGGTTCAGAGAATTTGATGAACCGGTCTGTGAAAGTTATGGTGTTATGAAGTTGAAGGCGTGTAGTGGACCTTTAAGAGAGAGTGCAAGTTGAAAAGCTGGCATGTGACTGACTGCAGGCACAATGTGTTCTGAACAATTTGACGAACATTCGGGCTGTAGCAGAAGATACCTCGTTGTTTTCACAAAAGTTCGAATTCAACCAATCAGTTTAAATTATGCCCAAAGATAATGACAATCAATCGTTCTTTTTTTCTGTTATGACAACAATGAATCAATGAGACGATCGATGTTTTGGGATATAAAAAGCAGGCATCATGGACAGTTAGCCAGAAAAAGAACACTTCCTGCCATGGAACGATTGCAATTCAAGACACTCTCTCTAAAATGTACCTTTATTTCTCTATTGAAAAATCTGTGCAGTTGAAGACAACCCAGGAAATTCGCAGAGAAGGATCAATAACGTTGGCTGGTTTTTAAAATTGATTTACTGTGAATTTAATCGGGGCTTTATCAGATCAGTGAATTGTTATAAATTGGGAGTTAGATAAGTCTTTCAGACAAACGTGATTTGGAGTTGTAAATGGTTGTTGTTTCAGGAGTTTACTAATAAAATTGTTATTTTCTTTTTTAAAAGTGAATTTTGGGATGGTTCTCTGTAACTCATATTTTAATAGACTGAAAGACGAGGTGAGTTCTGTTGTATACTTGGTTTAATTAGCAGGAGGGTTTCTTGCAATGTTGACTGCCGGCACAGCATCCGGGTCAGCAACAAGGCCAACAAATACAGAAGAGGCCGTAGAAAGGGGCATCACTGTTAAATAGAATGAGGGAGTCACAAGCAGATCAGCCATGGTCTTCTTGAATGGTGGGAGAGAATTGAATGGCCACTTATGTGCCTTATTCATATATTTCTGTTTGTAAGAAGTGAAGTCCCCTCTCTCACAGTGTGTCATAGTGGTGGCGAGGATGTCACCTCCCCCTGTTCCAGCGTATCAGGATGCTGGGGCATCATTGGCCTCAGATTTTCTTGTGTTCCTGTCTCGATAATTTCAATGACTGCCTCGAGTTCCTGTGTACAAAGTTTGTGAAAATAGACGGCCTCCTTCTGTTCCTGAGTTTCAGGTTTCGATAGCTGTGTGCTTTCCTGCTACTCCTGTGGAATGGAATTGAGGAACTGAACAGCCTGTTAACATTCATTACTGCTTCTACTGACTGAAAACTTTTTCTACTATTTCTGTAAAACAACATCACAAACTGAATGATATATTATCATTTTTTCACAGTAATTGAGCAACCAAGCTGGCTGTTCGTGTTTTCCTCAAACACATTTGAGAAGCTGAGTGTGTAAGAGGATTGTCAGGTTAATGTCCTCCTTCTTTCCCTCTGTAAAAGACTCGAAAGGCTGAACGGCCACCTCCTGTCCAAGTGTAACAGACCTGAGACATTAAATGACGTAGCAATCCGTGGATGATTAGCAGCCTTAAACTGTAACTGGTGGACTTCCCTCCCTTCTCACTTACATAAACACAAACAACACAATGTAATCCGTGTGTCCTCTCAGTTACACCTCTTCCATCTGCAGTAACGTTTTGAATGATTCCCTTTGCAAAATATGTCAACATTCCATCCATCAACCGCGGCAAGTGCCAATAGGCTAACGTGGTCTGAATACCCTCCTCTTATCCATCTGCAACAAGCATATGGGGACATGGGGACTGTTCCTGAACAGTCTGAATTCTTTGAATGATGTCTCAATGTTATGAAAGGATTTGATAACAGGGCATTTAAAACTAGGAGGAGGATTGCACAACATCAGTGAGTTTGTGCAATTCTGAAATTTTCAGATATTTCCCCATCAGATATTTTATGACGCTGGTCAGTTATTTTATCTTCGTCTCATTTTCTAAACAGGGTGGAACATATACAAAACTGCAGTGTTCTGGCAATAATCCCACATACAAGGAAAATAAATATTTAAAAGTCTAAACGATTTATGGTCCAATCTTAAACATATCTCATCCATTCCATCCAGATCTATTACATGTTCCCTGTTATTGTGTTATGTGAAGCGACGTAAGGCAGTTGTTAACTGGACCTATTTGTTCGGTGACTTCGATTGTTGTCATTCTCCATGGATTCTAATTATCCAAGTACATGGCTCCTATTTTTTAATGATAAATGATCTCCGTTCAAAATGTCATCCCATAGTATGAGCAGGAGCGTCTCCAACAGCACTAACACGGATCGATAAGCCCAGAGAGAGATGGAGCAGAAATTACAAAATGAAAACATTGGCCTGGAATGATTCAGAAATGGATAAGAATCTGAGAAAAAGTAGACTGAAATTTTCCAACGGTGAACGAGAGTTTATCAGATTATGTTTCGTTTCATTCAATATATTATTGGTGATCATAACGATCGCGGTCCAATTTGCATTTGACATTATTCAATATTCTTATTATCCTACCTGGCTGTAATTGGATTACCTGGTAAGTTTCACTGCGCATTTATAATTTGGAATAACCACGTGTGCCTGTATTTCAGTTCTTTCCACTTATTCTACTCTCAGGATATTCACTCGCCAAACGACGACGAGCAACAACCGTGAACGTGTTCATTGTTTCTCTCCCTCTTTAGTTCTCTAGCAATGTGCCTTGTGGGTTGACCTACTCTGTTTCAGCTCTGAACGACGATTCATTGTATCTCTGCCATTGCTATTTAAGTATTGAAAGCATAAAGGTCACTATCTTCTGCTCTGGTTACAAACTCCAGGTCTTTCCTCTGACTCCAACCCATCCCTGACCAGTATCTGATGCTGAAACAGACGAGTCACAACCTTGGTGATCCACTTGGCCGTGAGCTGATTCTTGGCATTATTCCCTGACCATTTTTATTTGTAACTACTAACCCCTCCAGAATATTTTCCACTGGCTCATCCGATCTGCAATTTCAACCTTGAGCAATGAAATATAGCATTAATTATGACAATAGCCTGATGATGACACTCCCCGCTTCAAACCTGCAGAAACAAATCTGACTCGATACTCCATGGCTCGTATCTGAACTCACAACACAATCCTGTCATTCCTGTGCGGACCGATTTATATTGTTGTTAGGTCTGGCATTATCATTACTTTAATATTCATAAGCACATCGTCACCTCTGTCTATGACACGGTCTTCAGTCTCGCTATGTTGATTACTGAAACCCGTACCACTTGGTCACATCGAAACTGATTTCTTCCATGTGTGTTCTCAGTACAACAGCGATTTTCATACCTACTACCGCCAAAAGGTACACGAACAAACACACGTTATATATTGCCTTCTGCTGGTTCATTGGAGAGAGTCAGACATATATTTGTGGGATCACATTTACTGTCACTCAGCATGGGTTGCAAATCTTCCCTTGCAAGGCATTTCTCTATTGCAAGTATAGTCGGAATATACTGTCGAAAGGTTGCAATGGTTTCCATGTTGGGCAGAGAGACCAGTTTATGGAGTATTCTACGTGCACGGTCTGCACAGCTCTCCATTCTGGCTTTTACCTTGTCCCAGTTAACAGTGTCTGGGCAGGTTCTGTGAGGCAGATTACGAATTTGATGTAACAAAATATTTTAACTGATCTGGCAATCTCACTATTCATTTTCTCACTCTTATGATTGGACCCACCATTATCTCACTTCTCAGTTACTCCCACTCCCCTGTATATGTTTTCATAATTTCACAACATCTGTTCATGAATTATTTGTTTTTTCTGTATCTTTCACTGGCATTGCTTTTTGTCTCCCTAGTGTATCGAGTGCGGGCATTGTGAAGCTCCGAAGCAATGAACTGATGTGTATCGGGTTGTTTGTCACGTTCTGGCCTGTGCATGTCATGTTGTATGTTGGAGGAGGAGTGTTTTCCAGAACCTTTGACTCATGTTTTTGAACCTTGGTCAATGCCTGTCCACTGAACGCTTGCGTTTGCCCGTCCCAGCTGATCTTGCGGTCAGTAACATGAGACAGCCCCTCGAGTGTTGTTGTAAAGGGCCAGTCATCTAACTGTTAGCTGAGGGACTTCTGGCTGACTCGTGATATTGAAAATGTCGTGGAGGTGCTGGGAATGTTTGCTGGAGGTTACGGTCTGAGCTCCCTCCGACCTTCATGGAGACATGAGGATTTGGTGATACAATTCTGGCAGTAGCGTGGGGACTGTGAAAACAACATCTGGATCTGCAACTTGAATGACAAATGCAGCAGAGGCTGCAGAGAGGAAAAGCTCTGTAAACATAGAGTGATCGAATGTGCGGAAAGGAACTGACTGTATCTATCTATTTCTTAGCTTGGACCTGCACGCTCTCTCAATCTCCCCTTTACATACATTGACGCACATTCTCCCTCTCCACACACACACTTCCCCTCTCTCACATGCGCACACATACACTACCCTCTCTCACATTCATACACGCACACTCACAATCTCTGCCTCCCTCCCAATAACACACACACTCACCTCCCTCACTCTCTCACACACAAACTCTCCCTCTCCCCGCCACACAGACACTCCACCTCGCCCTCACATACACAAACACACACACACATGCAGGTGCACATACAAATCTGTGGGGTTAATTTGCATTTGCTAATTTATATTTGCAGATGCATGCTACTTTGTTCAAAAAACATGCTACAGGTGGACAGTCAGTCAATATGGTATTTATACACTTCTACTTTGGAAAAAAGAAACAATCTGACTCCAGGTTAAGACACAGACTCTAAACATGACCTCACGCCAAAAGTACATCGTCTGACCAGTGGTGTCTTCACATCGATATTGCCTGAAGATATTTCCAGTAAATGACTTGACATAAGTTCTGCTATTTGAAAATTTGTCACTCAAAATATGCACATCCATTCTAACTGATTAAACATTAAAAATCCAGCTGAGACGGGTTCGATTCATACGCATGAGTTGCATTATCCTTTGATCTTTTCTTTATAAATTTGGTGTCTACGGTCTTTGTCTCTCACTACCAAACCATGAACGTGCAGCGCTCCAAAAGCTTGTGTTTTTTTAAAAAAGCCTATTGCACTATAACCTGATGTTGTGTGATTTTTGACCTCGTCCAATCCAATTCATATGATGGCCTTCATTGATTAGCCAATCCCCTCTCCACGCAAGTATGCTTTCCCAAACCTATTTGCTCATCTCTTGCACATTAATCTTTTGTGTGGCACATTATGCAATGCTGCATGGAAGTCCAGATATCATACATCTGTATGATTCACATTATCCTTCATGGTTGTCACAATTTTTCAATGAATATTTAGGCAAGTCATCCTTAATAAATCATGTTGGTTGTGATGGATTCTGGCTTTACATTGAAAATCTCCTCTTATTAATTCCTTCATAACAGATTCTAACAACTTGTCTTCAATCCCAATAGTGGGTTCACTACTTTTCACTCCATAGAGAAGTTGGTTATTCTCAAGTGCTTCTCTTTCTATAACCTCTAAGTTCCCTTTTAATTATTGTGTACCAGAAACAAGGCTGTAAAAGGTCTGCTCCAATTGCTGTGTATAAGGCAGGAGTGGCTTAATGGACTTATTCTGCTGCTGATTTGCACACTCGATTGTCTTAATGTCCTCCTGGTATTCCGATATTATATTCTTGATGGCTGGAATGTCCTGCTCCTGTTCATGACGAAGCCACTTATGATCTCAATGTTCTCCTTCTGTTGCTCAATGACAGGTTTGGGGATTTATGGAGTCCCCCTGCTGTTATGCCGCATTTCCAGGGCTGAATTGTGCAGGCAAGTTGGGTGGTACACACTGGGTAGCTCAGTGGTGAGCACCACTGAATCAGAGGACTAGAGATCCAGTTTCGATTTCAGTGTCGGATCTCTGGTTGTGTGGTGTTTGCACATTCTCCTTATGTCTGCAAGGTTTTCCATCGGTACTCCAGTGTGCTCCGAAAGTTCCAAGATGTACAGATTAGGTGGATAGGCCAAGCTAAATTCCGCATAATATCCGGAAATGTGGAGGCGAGGTGCATCAGCGAATGGAAAATGCCAGTTTGCAGAGATTGGGTTGTGGGGCGGGGTTTCAATGGGATTGGCTTCGGAGGTTCAGTGTCGAGTCGATGTGTCAAATGGCCTGCTCCCACACTGTAAAAGTTCTATGATTAACACCTTCATTGCAGAAATCAGTTCAAGGAATAATTCCTGAGTAAATTGCAATATCGTTTCCTCAGTGAAGTGATTAATCTGTCCAAACTACTCCAGATGTGATCACATTATGATGCAGCACAGAAGCAGCAGCACTTTTCCAGCCTGCTGTAAGGTTCCCACCCAGGTTAGAGCAGTGTCAGCTGTCTGAGGGAATGCACAGTATTGTTGAAAGGTTATTATCCTTCTCTACTCCACCAGCATAACATGAGATCTGAGTGAAATGTAACAATGACACTTGAGAAGAGCAGGTAATTCGTGGTGAAATAGTATCATGTAGAGGTATGCTCACCAAACAGCACTCCTGAGTTTACAATTAATTTCCCCAGAGCCCACGTCACCCAGATTCTACAGAATCTGGTAAGGTGAAAAGTAAAAACAGCAAGGACAAGCAAACAATGTTGAGAGTTATATATCAAACTTAAAGCTGCACTGCAAATATTTGGCATGTTATAAAACAGGAAATTAGGCGTGCAGGCTTGTTAGTACGGCAGTAATAATGGACAGCTTCAAATTGCACCTAAATAGTGTTAAACCAATTGAATCTTAATGCTGGGAAACCTGGATTTCAGAAATGTGTATGACTGCGTTGAACACCGAGTGAGCTATCAGGCGATTTTGGAATTACTGTTGTGAGCTCAGAAGTACGAAATGAAAACTTTGCTTTTAGTGATCTTCATATATTGTATTTTACAAAGCGTCTGAATGCAAAGCAGTTTTGTTTTCTTAAATTACCAGTATATACTTGATTCATGCATGTCATTAATTACGAGAAACCAGCTGGCTTCAGTAAATTTCAAAATTACATGAAGTAGTTGTAATGAAAGACAGGCACTGTCTGTTATTTATAGAAACGCTGTAAGGTGTACAATATACATAAAATCCTCCAAGGTGCAAAAACCAAAAGGGATAGATGACTCAACGATGTTTAACAGAATAAGTTAAACATTGCATTGGATGAAATAAAGTGGCTCAGAAGAATGTAATATAATGTGGCTTCTTTGAAATTTAGGACACAACAGAAGAGGACTAATAAACGGATAAGGTAATTTAAAAAAGCAAACTAACAAGAAAAATAAAGACTGACGAATAAATCTGTCTATATTTGAAAGGAAAAAAACGCAAGGTCAAATGTGGTATAGTGAATGTTTGAACAGGTTAATTTAGTGTGGAGAAGAGTGAGTACTCTAATACCGTGCCAGTAAATGTAAAATAGATGAAGGCATGTGAAAACAAAGAAACCTTCATGATTATATAAGTTATGATTTGGAGATGCCGGTGTTGGACTGGGGTGTACAAAGTTAAAAATCACACAACACCAGTTTATTGTCGAACAGGTTTAAGTAGAAGCACACTAGCTTTCAGAGCGACGCTTCTTCATCAGGTGAGAGTGGAGGGCTCAATCCTAACACACAGAATTTATAGCAATAAGTTACAGTATGATGTAACTGAACCTATACATTGAAGTATTAATTGTCTGTTAAGTCTTTCATCTGTTAGAATACACTCATAGTTTCATTTCATTCATGTGTAAATTACAAACCCTTTTTTTTTTAAACGTTACATTCTCGGGTTGGCTGTTAACAATGGTGATAGCTGGACAATATGTTGAAGGTGTTGGCCGCCTGTGTTCCCTGTCTATGCCATGATGTTTAGATTGGTTCTAATCTAAAAAGTGAGATAACGAAGTTTTACATAAATTCAAAAAGTTTTTGAGCTCAGAGTTCTACATGAATGCATGCAATTTTTGAGCAAAGTACAATGTAACGCTGCAAGTACAAATTCACCCCACAAATTAGACATGTGCACGTTGGTCTTTGTCTGTCTGTGTGTGTGTCTGCCTGGGTTGGGGGTTGTGAGTGTGAGAAAGTGTATGTGTGCGTGTGTATGTGTAGTGAGTGCAGAGTGTCTGACGTCTGTGAGGCCGTGCATGTGTGAGTGTGGGAGTCTGTGTGTCTGTTAGGGTTTGTGGGGATGTCTGAGCGCGCGTCTGTGTCTATATGTGTCCGTGTCAATGTGTGTATAGGAATGCCTGCGTGTGTGTGTGAGAGAGTGTGTGTAAGAGTATCTGTGTGTGTGTATAGTGCAATGTTGGTCGACTGAAATGTGACATGAATCCAAGGTCCCGGTTGAGGCCCTCCCTATGGGTACAGAACTTAGCTATCAGCCTCTGCTCGGCCACTTTTCGCTGCTGCCTGTCCCGAAGTCCACCTTGGAGGATGGTCACCCGAAGGTCCGAGGCTGAATATCCTGGACCACTGAAGTGTTCCCCAACTGAGAGGGTACCCTCCTGTCTGTTGATTGTTGTGCGGTGCCCATTCATCGGTTAGCGAAGCCTTTGCTCGGTTTCCCCAATGTACCATGCCTCCGGGCATCCTTGCCTGCAACGTATAAGAAGACAACGTTGGCTGAGTCAGATGAATACCTGCCATGTACAAGGTGGAAGGTATCCCCATGCGTAATTGTGGTATCTATGTCCACACTCTGTCACGACTTGCAGCACCTTCCGTGACAGGGTTGTATGGAGTTGTCCTGAGAGCCGGGCAGTTTGTTATGAACAATGATCTGTTTGACGTTTGGCGGTTGTTTGAAGGTAAGTAGTAGAGGTGTGGGGAAGGTCTTGGTGTGGTCTTCATCCTCATTGATAATGTGCTGCTGGTCACGAAGGACATGGCGTATTTTTTTTAGCTCCTGGGAAATACTGAACCAGTCGGTTGCAGCACGTGTCTGTCTCCTGAAGAGGTCATTATGGTTCCTTGCTGTGGCACATCGGGACTGGCGATCGATGAGATGAGCATTGTACCCCGTTTTTGTGAGGGCATCCTTGAGTACTTCCAGGTGTCCGTCACGTTCCTCCTCATCTGAGCAGATACAGTGTATGCGTAGGGCTTGTCCATAGCGTTTTATTATGTTTTGGTTGGAAGCTGGAGAAGTGGAGCATTGTGAGGTTGCCTGTGGGTTTGCGGTAGAGTGCAGTGCTGTGGTGTCCATCCTTGATGGAGACGCATGTGTCCAAGAATGAGACAGGTAGTCGAGAGTAGTCCATGGTGAGTTTGATGGTCGGATGAAACTTGTTGATGTCACTGTGTAGTTTTATCAGTGACTCCTCCCCATGCGTCCAAAGGAGGAAAATGTCGTCAATGTACCTGGTGTGCAATGTTGGTTGGGGATCCTGCATAGAGAAGAACCTGTGCATCAAAATGTTGGCATATTGGGGTGCAAATTTGGTCCCCATGGCTGTTCAGTGTATCTGGATGAAGAACTTGTTGTCAAAGGTGAAGACATTGTGATCAAGGATAATGCGGATGAGTTGTAGGATGGTATTTGGAGATTGGCAGTTGTTGGTATTGAGTACTGAGGCTGTTGCCACATTGCCATCATTGTGTGGGATGCTGGTGTAGAGTGCGGAAACGTCCATTGTGACGAGGAATGTTCCCGCTTTGACTGGATCGAGGGTGCTGAGCTTCTGTAAGAAATCCGTAGTGTCACGACAGAAGCTTGAGATCTCCTGTACAATAGGTTTCAAGTTGCCTTCCACATAGCCAGAGAGATTCTCACATAGGGTCCCATTGCCCGACAAGTTCCAGTCCTTCAGAGTTCCCTACGCGCCCTCATCCCACGTACATTTCGTGTAGGCGACTTCTACTGCCTTCCAAAGGTACACAAAGCCAACACACCGGGACGTCCCATTGTGTCGGGCAATGGGACCCCATGTGAGAATCTCTCGTTGTCTATCTGATACATTGCAGGCAAGGATGCCAGGAGGCATAGTACATTGTGGAAACCGATCAAAGGCTACGACAATGGATGAATGGGCACCGCACAACAATCAACAGAGAGGAGGGTTCCCTCCCAGTTGGATAACGCTTCAGTTGTCCAGGAACTCTGCACTCACTACACACACACATACACTTTCTCACACTAACAACCCCCAACCCAGACAGACACACAAACATAGACAGACAAAGACCCACATGCACACATATATTTTGTGGGGTGAATTTGTACTTGCAGCGTTACATTGTACTTTGCTCAAAAACTGCATGCATTCATGTCGAACTCTGAGCTCAAAAACTGCATGAACGTATGCAAAACCTCGTTGTCTCACTTTTTAGTTTAGAATCAATCTAAACATCATGGCATAGTGATAACACAGGGGACCAGCACCTCCAACATATTGTCTAGCTATCACCAAAGTTAACAATTAACCTGAGAATGCAACTTTTTTAGAAAAACGTTTTGTGATTTACACATGAAAGTAGTGAAACTATCACTGTATTCTAACACATGAAAGGCTTAAAAGACAATTAATATTTCAATGTATAATTTCAGTTACATCACACTGTAATTTTTTGCTATAAATTCTGTGTGTTAGGATTGAGCCCTCCACTATCACCTGATGAAGGTGCTTCGCACCGAAAACTAGTGTGCTTCCTGTTGCACTATAAGCTGGTGTTGTGTGATTTTTAATTATGATTATAGAAGGTATAGTATTTGACAAGCTAATTGATCTAAATTTAGATACGTCTCCTGGGCCTGATGAAACGCATCCTTCGGTACAAACACATGTGGTGGGAGTAAAAACAAATGCAATTGTGGAAATTCTTTTCTTTAACTTCACTGGACTCTAGTGCAGTTCCAGAAGATTTGATAACATCGAAACACCCCACTATTTAAAAAGGGAGGTCGACAAAATTTGGGGAATTCTTGACTGTTTAGCTTAACCTCTGTCGTGGGGAAAATAATTCAATCTATTATAAAGGAAGAAATAGCAAGTTATCGAGACAGAAATGGTCCTATTGCAAAGGCACAACATCGGTTTTGAAAGGCAAGTCATGATGAATTAATCTACTGGAATTCTATGAAGACATTACGACCATGGGGACCCGGTAGATGAGGTGTATCTGGATTTCCAAAAGGCATCTGAGACAGTGCGGCTCAAAAGGCTGCTGCAAAATGTAAAGATGCATGGCGTTACCGATAATGTATTAACATGGATAGAGGATTGGTTAACTAACAGGAAGCAGAGACTGGGAAAAAAATGAGTATTTTTCTGTGCGATGATCAGTGACTAGTGATGTGCTTCAGGGATGCGTGATGATTAGATGAGATTCCATACATTGTGTAAGTAGGCCCTTCGACCCACCAAGTCCACACCTACCCTCCAAAGAGCAACTCACATGGAACCATTCCCCGACATTTACCCCTGACTGATGCACCTAACATTATGGGCAATTTAGCATTGCCAATTCACCTAACCTGCACATCTTTGGACTTTGGGAGAAAACCGGAGCACCCGGAGGTAACCCACGCAGACACGGGGAGAATGTGCAAACTCCACACCGGCAGTTGCCAGAGGCAGGAATTGAACCTGGGTCTCTGGCTCTATGAGGCAACAATGCAAACCACCAAGCCACCTTGCCACCGTTGAGGCCGCAATTATTCATATTTACACAGATGATTTGGATTTGTGGAGCAGGTGCAGTGTGTCAAAGTTTGGGTATGACAATAAGTTGACTGGAAGGGCAAAGTGTGATGGGACTGTGAAACATTGCAAAGGCACACAGATAGTTTAAGTGAGTGGGTAAAAGTCTGGCAAACGGAGGATAATACTAACATATGTGAAATCATCCATTTTGGTGGTAATAGTAGTAAAAAGGGCTATTATTTGAAAGGAAAAATTTGCAGCAATGAAGAGGGAATTGCGTGCCCTTGTGTATGGATTACGGCAGTTTGGTCTGCAGGTGCAAGAGGTAATTATTAAGGCAAAAGGAATTCTGTCCTACATTGCGAAACAAATTGAGTTTAAAGCAGCGAATTCATGTTGCAGCTGTATACGGTGCTGGTGAGGCCACACCTGGAGGACTGCATGAAGTTTTTGACGCCTTACTTGAGAAAATAAATACTGGCACTCGAGTGAACGCAGAAGAGGTTAACTTGGTTGATTCCCTAGCTGAGGATGTTTGTTTATGAGGAGAGACTGAATAGACAGGGATGATATATTTATTGGAATTTGGAAGAATGAGGAGAGGATTCTATTGAAACAAGTACATTTATGAAGGGAATAGAAACGATAGAAATAGAGAGGACGTTTCTGCTGGCAGGTGAAACTAGGACAAGAAAGCATATGTTCAAAATTATTGGTGGGGGCAGAGTTCGGACTGAATCGAGAAGGAACATCTTGACTAAGAAGGTTGTGAATCTGGAATGTCTTGCCCAGTGAAGCAGTTGAAACTTTGTCTTTGAATATATTTGAAGCTAAGACAGTTAATTTGCTGGACAGTAGGGGTTATGGCGAGAGAGCGGGTATGTGGAACTGAGGCCATGAAAAGATCAACTGTGATCTTATTGAATGACACAGCAGGCTCGAAGGGCCAGATGGTCTAATCGTGTTCTTAGCTCTTACGATCTTATGTTCGCATCTAAACGGTCAACATGTAGACAAGTCAACATGAAATGATAAACATATTTGAGAAACTGACTACTTGATGCTTACGGAAAAGCACTGGATGCAATGCATTTAGATTTTCAGAAATATCTTCAATCAACACTCGATGTGTGCAAAATCTAGCGTTGTATGACGATTGCTACAACATGACATGGTTTTAAAATAGGAGAGCTGACACGAAACAATGAACAGGGATACAAAAACCAGTTTTGAAGTGGAAAGATGAATGGAGTGTCGCAGGGATCGGTGCTTGAGTCCAAGCTATTCCCAAAGCATCTCAAGCGCTTGGTTATGATAATCAAATACAATATACCCTAGTCTGCTGATGCCACCCAAAGATACTGGACTGTCAGTGGGTGAGGAGAGCGCAGAAATGCTACGAGGTGATTGAGGAAAGTGCAGTGAATGAGAAAATACGTGGTAGATGAAGAACACTCGGGGTTGATGTGGCATTGTACACTTTGGTTGGAAAAATGGAACATCAGTGTATCATTTCAAGAGGGATTAGTAAAACGTTGTTGACCTTTAAAGGAACGTACGTTCTCTTTTTTTGGCGTCTTCTGTGCAGACCCCCGAGGTCCTTGTAGGGCAGTCAGTTCTGAAACTAGAAGTCAATATTGGGCAAGAAATTTGCACGCTGACCACTGCGCATAAAACCACCAAGGGGATAGCTGTAACATTGAAAAGGATCTGGATCTCCTTTTACAAGAGTCACTGAAAGCAATATTGAAGGAACAGAAAGCATCTAGGAAGATAAATGAAGTGTTGACGTTCATTGCAGGGTGACTTGAGTACAGGAGTGCCGTTTTATGTACAGATTTGGTGGCCTTCCTTAATAAAGGATAAACCTGACATTGAGAGAGTGCAGTGCAGGACGGCTGGACTGATTTCTGGGATGGCAGAGGTATTGTGGAAGGAGAGATTGGGTCGGGTGGCCTGTTTACCATGGAGTTCATGAAAATGAGAAGCGATTGAGTACAAGCAGCGTTCAGGAAAACTGTGACAGGGAGAGACAGATTGGTATCAGCGATGATACTTCGCTAGCTCTGACATTTAAAACAAGGGGTCACAGCACAAGGTACAACAGGTTACTCTGCATAGAGATGAGAATAAATGTCTGCACTCAGGGACTGGTGAGTCTGGGGAAATCTTCCCATGTAAGACTGTGGAACCAAATGTGTTGAATATTAGTACGGATTTCCAGATACTGAATGAGTAGGGAGAGAGCTGGATTACAGTGTGGGGATCGCGGATCAGTCATCATGATATGTTGGGAAGAAAACTCGAAGAACCAAAGGGGCTACTGTAGAACCTATTTCATATTTTCCTATGGTCAATCACATTAAGGGATGTAACATTGTGGGGAAAAGTGCACTGAATATATGTTCGGCCATTAAGTACAATGGGAAGGTCAGTGTTTTGAATGACTTACTCCTTTCCCTAAGTTCCTTGCAGTCTGTGTGAAAGCTCTCTTAGTGTTGTCACAAGCTCTCAGATGGTCGGAAGGAGGCCTCTGCAGGGTCGAATGTGTTTCACTTTCCCTTCTCCGATTTCGAGGACGGTGTCGAAGTTTTATTCTTTTCGGCCTTGGAGCAGTTTAAGAAAATTGATTATCTTTCTCTGTCGTTTCAGAGACTAGTGAGTCTCGAGTCACTTTTAGGCCAAACCAGGAAGTCACGGGAGATTCACTTTCTGACAGTGCATTGGTGAAGCAAATTAATGTTCACAATCGACGCTAGCATCAGGGTCACTACTTGTGAAAGCAGATCTCGATATTTTATTGATTCTTTTCAACTTCACCTGCTGGCAGAGTATTAGCCTGGTCTGGATTAGTAATCCAGTTATATTTCCACAACATCACCATCTTCACATGGGGATCTCTCAGAAACCACATTCAACAGCTAATCTTTGCGTAGATTGGCAACTCTGTCATAGGGTACCGACTAATTTGACTATTGTGATGGACTGAGTTAGTGGTAGTTGGTCAGATTTTAATTATTCTCTTCTTAAGGGACTGGACATAGTTGAGTAATTTCCTACCTTATAAGGGAGATGTCAGAATTGGAGCTGAATGGAAGAGCTTCCAGAGGGACATGGCTTGTTGTGGCGCACAAGTTTTCAGTCCAATTACAGGAATGGTGTTAGGGCCCATGCCTTTGTCGTATCTATTGTTTGCAGCTGTTTCTTCATGCCACGTGCAATGAATCAAATTGGTTGAACACTGGCATCTGTGATTCTGTGGGCATCATGACGAGTGTTATTGGGATCATCGAATCAACAGTTTTGTTTGATGATGGTGAAGAGACCACTGCCTTGTCTTTTACACTGATGTACAAGGCTGTTCCTTTCTGTACGTTGGGGATATTTGTCGCCTCCAGTGAGCTGTTATGCCATTCATCACTACTTATGACTGAATATGGCAGGACTGTTGGTCTTGGGATAATTTCTCCCTCTCAACCAGATGTCTGCCCTGCTGTTTGGAATGTAATCAGTCAAATGCGGTAGCTTTAATGTGTTGTCATCGGGTTTAGTTACGCATGGTTATGACACTCGCCTGTTCACGTACACTCGTCACTGAACCACAGATCGGCTTGATTCTGATGAAAGACTGAGGGATTATTTCGGGCAAAAAGTTGCAGATTGAGCTTGAATATAATTCTGCTTCTTTTACTGCTGTGGTCTGCAGGACTACGCTAATATCAAAAAATCTCTACTTAAGAAAGTGCGGAGAGCTAGGTCATGGAAAGTTTTTACAGAGGAATTTTAACTTGGAATTGAATTGAATGCAATGAAGAATTAGTGACGAAAGAGGAGATATAGAAGTGTAGATTTTTAGAGTCATGCAATATGCAAACAGCCCCTTCAGATTAACTCTTCCATACTCACCAGTGTCCTAAACTGAACGAGTTCTATTTTTCATCTTTTGGTACATGGCCCGCCAAACATTTCCTATTTATGTACACATCCAATTGTCCTTTAAATGTTGTAAGTGTGCTCGCCTCTACCACTTCCTCCGATAGCTTGTCACAGAAACACACCACCATTCGTGAGATAAAGCAGACCCTCAGATACCTTTTAAAACTCTTCACTCACATATAAACCCTACGCTCTGTTGTTACAGGCATCCCAACCTGGGGAAATAATCTTGTCTATTAATCCTGTACATCCCCCTCAAAACGTCGCTTCTCAGCGTATTACACAACGGGAACAATATCCGAGCCGACCCATACATCTCAAAACCTCCAGCTCAGTCACGTCATTTTAAATACTTCTGTCCTCTTTCGAGTTAATAACATCCTTCCTAAAGCAGGGCAACAAGATTTGTACTCAGTACGACAAATTCGGCCTTATCTTTACCTTGTATAGACATAAGATGAAGTATCAACTCCAATACTCAATGCTCAGACCCAGAAAGCCAAGCGAGCCTAACACCTTCTTCAATGCACTGTCTCCCAGCATCTCCACTTTCACTGAACTATGTCTCCGCACCGCTGGCTCTCTCTGTTTAATGACACTCCCCAGTGTCCTACCTTTAACTGCGTAAAACCTGACATGATTTGTCGAACAAAATGCAATAACAGGCGTGTATCAGCATGAAGCTCCATCTACAAACTGTCGGTCCACTAGCCTTGTTGATCAAGATTACTTTTTTTTAAAGATTAGATCACCGACAGTATGGAAGTAGGCCCTTCGGCCTAACAAGTTCATACCAACCCTCGGAAAATGAACTCATCCCCCTTCCCCACATTTACCCCCACCTAACACATTGGACAATTTAGCACGACCAATTCACCTGACCTGCACAGGAAACCAACACAAACACTTGGCTAATGTGCAAACTCCACACAGGCAATCGCCCAAGGTAGGAATCGAACCTGAGTCCCTGTCGCTGTGAGCCAGCAGTGTTAACCACTGAGACACAGTGATGCCTGGTTCTCATAAATAATCTTCTTCATTGTTCACAATAACACAAATTTTGATTTCTCTCCAGACTTATGATCCATAATTCCTTTATTCTCATCCAAACAACTTACAAAGACAATGGACAGCAGCAGCCTCACCCTTTCGGTTTACTTCTGGGCGCAGGCCTCCATTTGGATAAACGAATCTCTGCCAGCGCTGTCAATCTCCTACTATCAAACTGAGTAGCTGTCCCTGAACCCAAGTAGCTGATTTAACCCTATTAGCCAGTCTATCAGGAGCAATTTTCTACAGCCTCACTAATGTCCATATAGACATATTATGCTGCTTTACCTTCATCTATCTTCTTGGTCAGCTCTTCAGAAACTCTCTGATTTCTGAGACATGATTTCCCACACACAAAACCGTGCTGACTATCACTAATCAGCCCATGACTTTTCAAATGCTTGCAAATCCTATCTCTGAATCTCCTCCAAACACTTCTACATCCCTGATATGACTCACCAGTCTGTAATTTCCTGGCTGTTTCTTGCAAGCTTTTTAACACTAATGTCACGACATTCGCTGTCTTGCAGTCCTCCAGAACATTACCCGTGGCAACCAATGATAAAATTAGAAAATTGAAAGAACTCCATGTTTTGTAAATCAGAAATAAAGCCGGGGAAGCTCAGCAAGTCTGCCAGCATCTATGCAGAGAATGAAGAGTTAATGAGTTGGATCCAGTGACCCGTCCTCCGAACTCGGGGGAATAATACAAACATCCCTGCTCGGGGCCCTGCATTTTCTTCCCCAGCTTCCCACAATTAGCTGCGATAACTTGAACAGATACAGCATGTTTATCTATGGTTATATAATTTAAGACCTCCAGCATTGCTTCTTGTTTAATGTGGCCCCGTTTCAAAACGTCATGTTTTTTTTTATTTCCCTGATGTTGCTGCTTCCATTTCTTCCGCGACATAAAAGACACCGACAAAATATATTCATGTGGGATCTCACACATCGAGCAGGAATATGCTGGAAGGCAGCGGAGTGGGAACGATCGAACCCTTGTGAGGAGTGTGAACCAAGCATGGTCAGGGGCTTAAGGACTGTGTTGCTGAACTTTTAACTGTGTTTCTGTGTATTTCTTTCACTTTTATAACAAGGGCTGCAGAGTTTTAATTTTAACTTTATAATCTTCATGTTTCCACTTTGCGTTAAGATTCTGGGACGGGTGCGGGGTGGGGTGGGGTGCTTGGTAGGGGGTTGCGTTTGTCCATAAGATTGCGTCGCATATATGAGCTTGGAAACATTTCACTGTACTCATGTGAGTACATTGAATAATAGTCCCCATAAATCAATTCTTCTCCTGTGGTTCCACACATTGATGGCTCTTTGATTTTAAGGGGCCGTATGCTCTCCCTCGTTTCTCTTTTGCCATTATTATACTCGTAAAATCTCTTTAGATTATCCTTAATCTTAACAGCCAAAACAATTACATGTCCTTTTTTACTCTCCTGATTTTCCTCGTAAGCATCTGCTGAAAGTCCGTGCTTTATGCATCAATTTGGGCCTTGCCCCAATGTATATCATTAACTTTTGGACCAGACTCAACCATTTTCAGAACTGTTTTCAAGTTAAGAGAATTACAGTCACAGGTTCAAAAGTCTCCCACTCGAATAGCTCATCCAAATGCGATTCCTTCTCTCCCAACACGAAATAAAGTTGAGGCCGAAATCATTTCAGCCAGTCCAGTCACAATCCCGCACCGGGGTGAGTCTGACACCAGGCTCTGTCGCCACACTGCACCTTGCTCATTGTCCACGCTGCACGGGTCCGAGTCCTCAGAACGTTCCAGGATCAGTATCCAGAGCACACTGGGACCAGTCGACAGACCAGTGCGAGCCAAGTCACTAAACGCACCAGAAGTAGCCGACAAACTCCACACAGGCCGAGACCTAAGACTGCATCGGGCCCAGTCTCCAGGCAACACTGGACACAAACTTCAGATCATGCAAGGCCCAGTCTCTTGACCGTGCTGGACCCAGTTTTGAGACTGCACTGACTCCCGTTTCCAGGTCACACTGGGCCCAGTTTTCCCACGATACTGTGCATGTGCCCAGTTTCCAGGCCGCTTGGTCCCAGTCCCCAGACTGGACCAGACTTCAGACTGCACCGATCCCAGTGTCCAGGCCGCACTGAATAGAATCTCCAGGCCACACCAGGCCGAGTCTCCAGACTGCAAGGAGCCCAATCGCCAGACTGCACCATACCCAGTCTCCAGACCGCACTGAGTCCAGTCTCCAGACCACGCTAGGCCAAGTCTCTAGATCGTGACGAGAACAGTCACCACAGCACGCCTCTCACAGTTTCACGAACACGGCGGGCCCCTTCTCCAGGTCGCACCTGACCCAGTCTCCAGACCACACTGGGCCCAGTCTCCAGACAGCACTGTGCCCAGTCTCCACACTGTGGTGGCCCAGTCTCCATGCCATTACGGGCACAGTCTCCTGTCTCGATGCCTCACCTGCCCACGCCAGCCTCCAATCTGGGGCTCACCACATCCATTCCCCTCCGAATCACTTTAAAATGTTATATGTTCTGGGATTATAAATCCCTGCAGAAATCAGGATAAAAAAGAGAGACACAAAGAGCAGACAGAGCCGAGGAGTTCCCGTTGAAATATTCCGTCTCTGCAGTCATCTTTAGGATATACCACGGCTGTTTCATTGCTCAAAGAATGAATTTGGAGACTCAGAGCAGTTTAGTCCGATTCTTTGCAATGCTGTCCCTGAGGTATTAACAGAAGAAGATGAACATGCCCATTGCTGACCCGTATGTTGTTAACGTGTTTGTTAAAGACTTTACAATCCGTTCTCAATTTTATTTGGAAGAGTACAGTAAAATAAAATGGAAGATTGAGGAAGTCCTATCAAGATTATCACAACCTCTTCCAAACTTCACTCAGAGTGTCCTGGATGCTATTGTACTATTGTGGTCTGCATAGTTGCCTGTGGTGGGCAGATATCTAGTCCAGGTTTATAGATCAAAGCAGTAGGGGGTCTGCATAGCTCCTGGTTCTGGACAGATTTCGAGGCTGGATACATAGATCAAATGACTTCTTTGATCTGCACATTCCCCGCGCTGAACAGACATCTAATTCGGGTTTATTGATCAATGCACTGCTGTGGTCTACGTAGCTCTGGATGCTGGACAAATATCGTGTCCACATTTCTAGATCAATTGATTTCTTTGATCTGCATAGCTCCCTGTACTGGACGGATATCTAGGCCCGGTTAACAGATCAATGCACTGCTGTCGACTGCGTAGCTCCGGGGGTTGGACTGAAATTTAGTCCAGGTTTATCGCTTAATGCATTCCTGTCGTCTGCATAGCTGCCCATGTTGGACGTATATCCAGTGCGAGTTTATTGATCAATGGACTGCTGTGGTCTGGATAGCTCCAATTGCTGCACAGACATCGAGTCCAGGTTTGTAGATTAATGGATTTGTGTATTCCACAAAGCTCCATTTGCTGGTCAAATACCGAGTCCACGTTTATAGATCAATGCCCTGTTGTGGTCCGCACAGTTTTCAACACACAGCTAGATTGGACCGAACAGAGATTGGTCTACATAGGGCTCGTGCTAAACAGAAATCCCCTCAGGGGTAATGGTTGATTGAGAATGTAACATACTTGACCTTTTCAGCTGAACTGGCAATGTCTTCCGCTCTCATGGTTGTGATTGTACCGTTCGTCACTCACTGCGATAATTTTGCAGTATGCTAATGTGCATCATGTTGGTGAATACTCACTGTCCTCGCAGCAGACACAGTCTTTTCAGTCAGTAGCAGTCAGGCATTTCCATGGATTTCGGCTCTCCACAGAGAAAGAAATGGTGGCTTCTCGTATAAAGGCCGTCACCTTGGTACACCGCTCAAAATGCACTTCGCTTTATCACTCCCAATGGCCAACCAACCACATCAGAATATCCGGTGAGTACTGAGAGCCATGGAGCCACTGGGAACATGAGAGAGCAGACGAGGAAGAAAAGGGAGCAAGGCTTCCAATATTTGTTGGGTCAGTGTGTATCCTCCAGTATACACTGTATCACTAAGTCCTTTAACTTTCTCGTTTATGTAATATGCAACCTTGTATTCTTCACAAAAATGTATAGGTTCAAGGTTATATATGTTATCGTCCAGCTGCCAAATTGTTGTCCACTACTTCTCCAATTACAGATTTTCGACGTCCTCTTGAAAGCTTCCTGCCTATCTTAGTTAGAATACATAAATTCCTTTCATCTAAATCGTTGATATTGATTGCAAATGCTTGAAGACCCAGGACTGGTCACGGTGTCATTGTTTCACTGCAATCTCAATGTGCATTAACCTCATAAAGACTACTTTATCCCTTATTTATCACTGCTTCCATCTGAATAACCGGTCCTCCCCATATGACGATGCAGCAGCTTCAAAAGGCTGAGTGCTCCCTTCTGTTCCCTCTGTAACTGACATGAGAGATCTGCCTCATTTTCTGTGTAAAAGCATCGAATGGCTGAATGGCTTCATTCTGTATCTGTCTGCACACTTGATGGACTGAATAGACTGCTTCAGTGTAGGTTTACTTGAGACTGGTGCTGAACATTCTGGACCCATTAGCGAATATCCCACTTCTGACTATATGATGGAGGGAGGGCCATTGATGTTGGAAATGTTGTTTGCTCACAGTGCCTCATTGATGCCCAGTTTCTATTTCCTCGATCCTTCAGACGTATGTCATACTTCGCAGCAGGTAGTGTCACATAACACTGTGGCTGAAGCTGAGATGAGTCTGAGACTTTTCCTCCGCCTGTACTGTGGGTGCTCCTACAGTCATTGCTAGAAACAGTTATATCTGTGACAGGTTGTTTGGTGAGAATGTTCCCCTCTTGTTGGTTCCCCCGGTCACTTCGCACAGTTTGGTTGATTTTTATTTGAGGCCTCTCCATGCCTAGTCAGTGGCGGGCCTGTGTTGACACTTTTGTTGATCGAAATTGAATTCCCACCCCCAGAATACGTTCTGTCGTCTTGTCAGCGTCCGTGCTGCCTCCAATTTGCTTTTAACATCGAAACATCGATGGAAACTGATTTTCCACCGCGGGGTGGTGTGCAGGGCAATAGATATGCATCGCCCTGAGATTTCCTGGACCATAACTGATCTGTTACCATGAGATTTCCAAGGTTCTGGAATCAAAGTTCTGGAAGTCCAGGGTAACCACTTTCCTTTATGTATCACACAGTGGCCCCAACACTGGTGAGTCTGTCCTGCTGTGGGATCGGATATACACACGGATGGTGATGGAGCTTCATGAAACCTTATCCACCAGGCCTGGTTCTGTGTGTACGACGATGTTAGACTGCATCCTGATCGATCAATATGAGGAATAAAGGTGACAATCGAGCAGAGAATAATGGGTCAAAAATCTGTAAGAGGCTGAATGTCTGAATGTGCATTGTATTATCAAAATAGACTGAAGAAATCAATACATACAGTGAGTGAAATGGATATTGTTTAATGGTATCAGAGAAAAATGACAAAAACGTGACAGATATTGGGAACTGAATATCCCAAATATTTTACAGCTGGAAGTGTTAGACAGAGCTGAAAAGGGACTGGGGAAGATGGCTGAATAACAGATGACATCTGCATTTTCATTAAAGAGGAACTTAATTCAATTTTTTGAGCTGTTAATTTTATGTTATTCATTTTGTGTACAAACTGCCAGTTGAGTTGAGTTTGGGAAAGATTCGCAACATGAGGCTGAGTGGGTCTCACGAATGTTAATGGGCAGAGGAGCCTTTCTAATGTGGGCCATTATGACGCTATCACATTCTACACCTGACTGTTTTCGGAAGGTTCTGTACCCGAAATTCCGCGGAACATTATCTAATTGACATTCCCTGGAGCATTCTATACTTAGATTCACTGAACCATTTTGTAAATGACATTCTCTGGAACATTCTGTACCCGACATTCGCCGGAATATTCAAAACTGATATTCTGTGGAACATTCTGAAACCGACAGAGCACAGAATATTCTATCTCTGACATTATTTGTGAAAGGCCAGACGTCAGTGAATTGATCAAAAGATAAGATCCCGAAGGAAGCGATCCCATTCCAGGGAGATGGAGACATTGTTGCAAAGTCCCCTCAGGCTGTGTATATTTCTTCACGACAATCACGAATCTACCACAATTTTAACCAAACGACAGAAATTTCCAAACTGCGTTTGTCTTCAAATATTTGTGAAGCAGCAATGTTTTTCATCCTCCGCATTAGGAACTGGAAAGAAGGGTCGTGTGTCTGCTCCCCAGTTATTGATTGTGTGTGAATGTTCTAGAAAACATCTGTTCTTATGGATGTCTCTGTGTCTGGGCAGAGAGGATTTCTTGAGTTTTATGACACATTTTTGTTATTAAATCACACCTTCCGATTCGTTATTTCAGCTCCAATTATTTTAATAAATGTCTGAATACAGTGTCACGTTTGAAAATCTCAGATTTCTCGATCAAACTGGTCACTTTGCCTCCAGGCTAATATATAATGTTTGTTTTCCTCCCCGACAGTTAAGATGGTTACGATCTACGTCCTGCTTTATAAAGGGTGTGGATTGTCTCCATGCGTCAGATGTTATCCGGGGGCCATGGCAGCGGTGGATCTACTGTTCTTTAGTCTTGACCTGGTATTAAGACACATTCCCTTGTTTATCGGAATCAGTTTGATTTCCTGTACACCATCCCTGTGTGTAATATACACGCCATCCTGATTTACGCACCCACTGATTGTTCTGTTTGATTTAAAATCACTATCACGTTTGATCTATTTGTGGCCATTTGTTGCCAGAAGCAGAAACGTAAATATTGCAGTGAGAAAACGGCGGTTGTGAATCTGGGAGCATTGATTGTGCTGACCTGTTTAAAGAACATTTTCTGGTATTTATTGCTCACAGCTTGGTATCGGCTGAGGAATGGTCACTGTGATGGAACAATCACTGTTGTCTTCTCTCGTGGCTGGGCCACAAACGAATTCCTGCACTATATTTTAAACACAGCTCTCCTATTTCTCCTGCTTCTGCTGCTCAATGTTTTCACTGTCAGACACATTTTCGTCACATGCAGAGCCCGCAGAAGAGTACGGGCTCACACTAACGAGGACGCTCAATATGACACTGAAATGAGAAATCGAAAATAAAATCAGTCATTTTAGTGTTTGTGATCTCGGCGAATTTCATCCTGTTATGGTCAATGGTAAGGTCGCTTTAGATATAGTACCGGATGTGGCGGACTGTGGATACCCCTGCACATCCAGATTGGTTTGTGAAGGAATTGGCCTTCATGTTACAGATTTTCAGTTGCTGAACAAACACCACAATTTATGCCATGATCCAGATGACGTTTAGACAGCACTTGAAGAGTGTGCTGAAATATCCCTTTACCCAAATTCATCAATCAAACAAATACACTCATTCATCAATCCATCCGGATTTTTTTTCATTTCAGTTCAGTGTTTCTGCAATGAAGCAACCTGTCACTATATTAATAGACTGAAGGTCGCGCTGGTTTGTCAAATGTAATCCCACCCGGGGTTACAGACACCCATTTCAATGTTTTTGTCAACTCAGGGGCCAGTGAGAAAAGGCAACATTCCACTGACATCAATTTGAAAACAATAAAGATGTTAATTAAAAAGGGCCAAAGCAGAGTGAACTAAATTGTTGTTGGTCTTCGAGTTGAAGAGTTGATCTGGATCAAGACAGATTTAGCCCCAAGCCCTAGTCCTCAGTGAAGGGGAGGGGACTGAGAACGAGCTCAGGAGTTGTGTTTAAGTCACTCTTCCCTTGTTCTCACCATTGGGTTACCAACGCCGACCTGGCTTTCGTTGGAATTCATCTCTCTATCATGTTGCACCCATCTCCACCTGATTGCATTCGCCTCTCACTCTCTCTGACGTTCTATCCCTCAATATACCTTTTTACCCCTCACCCACATTTTTGCACATTCTACCCATTTCCTCTCCCGCTCTCTTCCTTTTCATTTCTCTCGCCCTCTCTCTTTTCGCACACTCTCTTTTTTTCTCCACTCTCCATTTCACACTCTCTCTTCCTCCCTTTCCTATCGCACTCTCACCCCCAGTTGCTCCACACGCCTGTATTCTTCTCTCTCTCCCTCATCATCTCTTCACTCTCCTGCTGTATGTGCCTTTCTGCCACCTTTCTACCTCTCTGCCAGTTTCTCCCTTCTCTCACCCAGTACATCTCTCTGCTATCATTCTGCCCCAAGCCGCTCCACCAAACTCGCTTCAGGAAACCTGTGACCCATGGAGGGAGAGAGGGAGAAAGATTCTATCAGAAGGAAAGGGACAAAGCGATGGGGGGAGTGTGGAATCTTTCTAGTGGGGAGAGAAAAAGAGAGGGGAGAGAGACGGAGAGTGGAGGAGAGAATGGGGAAAGAGAGAGTGGAGTAGAGGAAGAGAGAAGGAGTAGGGGAGAGAGAGCGTGGTAGATGCAGAGAGACTGCTTGTGGGAAGGGAAAGAGAGTGGAGGTCGAGAGCGAGAGAGGAGGAGGAAACAGAGAGTCAGAATGGTTGAGACAGAGAGAATAGGACGAGTGAATGGGTGTCGAGAGAGACAGTGGGAGATGTTAGAGAAGCAAAGAGTCCGGAGGAGAGTGAATGGGCGATTTAGAAAGAGTGAGTGAGAGAGGAAACAGAAAGAGTTGGAGTGCTTTTGTGGGAGGGAAGTAGACAGGGAGAGTCGGTGCGGGGAGAAAGCGATTGTGCAGTGTATGTGTGAGATAGGGGTGTAGATGTAGAAATTGGTGGTGAGAGACAGGGAGTAGATAGGGGAGAGAGATCGAGATAGTGGGGGTAGAGAGAGATAGGATGGGAGAGAGAGTGGCAGTGAGATACAGAGAGAGGGAGTGGACGGGGCAGAAAAAGAGTGAGATGTGTATAGAGAGAGAATGAGGGAGGGGGTTGAGAAAGTCAGAAAATGGGGGCGTAGAAAGAGAAAATGGGAAGGGATATAGATTGGCAAATAGAATTTGTGAGGAGATTGAGATGGAGAGGGATAGAAGAGAGAGAGAGTGGGAGGGTGGTGGTGTGGCGAGAGAGGGCTGTAGAGTGACAAAGAGAGTGGAAGGTGCATAGAGAGAGGGATTGGGAGCGCCGGGTGGAGAGATACTTGGAAGGGGTGGAGAGAGGGTTGGAGCGGCCACAGAGAAATTTGAAAGGTTGTAGAGAGAGAGAGTGAATGGGAGTGGTAGGAGGAAAACAGAGAGAAAGTGAGAGGGATTAGAGAGTGAGTGAGAGGGATGTACAGAAGGGGAAAGTGGGTTGTGTGAAGAAATAGAGACACAGTGGCGGGGTTGGGAGAGAGAGTGGGATGGATTCGAGAGAGATAGAGAGTGGGAAGGATGCAGAGAGTGGGAGAGAGAGTGAGGGATGAGGGCAGAGGTACAGAGACTGTGTGGGCGAGGTGTAGAGAGACCGTGATTGGGGGTAAATAGAGACGGAAGGAGATGAAAGAGATGGGAAGTATAAGAGAGAGAGGGAGCGGGGAGAGAGGTTGAGAAAAATTGCAGGGAGAGAGAGAGACAGTGGAAGTGGAGTAGAGAGGAAGAGAGAGAGTGAGAGAGAGACAGCGGGAGTGGGAGAGAGAGGGAGTTGGAGTCGGGTGAAGAGGCAGAGAGTGGGATGGCGTAACGAGGGAGTTGGACGGGTGTAGACAGAGGGAGACGGAGAGACGGTAGAGAAGCAAGAGAGAGAGTGGGACTGGGCACAAAAACAGTAGCAGGGTGATGTTCTCTCTCCCTCTCTCACTCTTCTCCTGCCACACGCACTCGCATTCTCTCTCCCCATCCCCTCCCACACACATTTTTACTTTCGCCTCCCCTGCAATTCCATTGCCCTCTCCCTCTCCTACACTGATCTCTCCCTCTCACTCGTCCCCTTCCTCTCTCTCATACCCTGCCACACGTTTAAACACTCTCTCTCTCCTCCCCGCCACTCACTCTCTCTCCACTCCCCTGCAACTCACTCACTTTACTCCCTTTCTACACTCTGTCTCTACTCCCCTGACGAATGCACACTCTCTCCCTCTCTCTATCCTCTCCTACCTCTCTCTCTGCTTCACTGCCGCCGTCTCATTCATTCTCGCTCTCTCTGCTCACTCTCTCCTCCCCTACCACACACACTCGCACACTCTATCTCTTCCCCTGCCACTCTCACGCGCCCTCTATCCTCCATTACCATTTTCTTTCTTCCGCTATCACTGCCGATCATTCTCTCTGTCCTCCACTGTCACTTTCTCTCTCTCTCACTCTCGTCTCCGGAACACACACACTCTCTTTTTCCTGCCCTACCACACACATACTGTCTCTCTATCCCTCCCACTGCCACATTCTATCACTATCCCTCTCACCTCCCCTGCCACTCTCATTTTCCCACCCTTTCTCACCTCCCCGCCACACAGAGACGCTCTCTATCCCCTTCCTCTGCAAGACAGTCTCTCTCCCTCTCCTCCCCATCACATTCATTCACTGTCTCTTTCCTTCCGTACATGAAAATTTCACTCTCTCTCTTTCCTGCCCTGTCACACTGTCTCTCTGCTCCCGGCAACACAAGCTTACGCCCTCCCTCTCTCCTCTCCCCGCTGCTCTCTCTCCTACTATGCCACACTTTCTCACCTTCTCTCTTTCCCTGCCCGGCTCTTTCACTCCTCCCCTGCAACTCTCGCTCACTCCCATTCCTCTCCCCACCACCCTCTTTCACTCTCTCTATTTCTCTCCCTTTCTCACTCTGCTGCCCTGCCACTCTCAATCTCTCTTTCCTACGCTGCCACATTCTATGTCTCTTTCTTTCTCTCTCCTACCATGTCACACACTCTCACAACCACTCTCTCTCCTTGACTGCTACTTACTCTGTCTCCACCATTGTCACGGTCTCTCACTCTCTCTCACTCTCTTTTCCTGCGACAAACTGTCACTCTCTCTCTCCTCTCCGGCACACATTTACTCTCGTTTGCTCCACACCACAACATTGCACACACTCTCTCTCTGTCACCACTCTCTCTCTCACTTCCCCTAGCGCACACAAGCTGTGTATTTCTCCTCCACTACCATAATAACTCACGCAAATGCTTCTCTCTCTCTGCTGCCCACCACACTTGAAATCGCTCTCCTTCGTTCTCCTTCGCTGCCACACTCTCTTTAACTCTCTCTCATCCCATGTCACACATACTCTCTGCCACTCTCCTCCCCTGCCACACTCTCTTTTAGTCTGGCTATCTCGCTCTTCTCCCCTGTTACTCTCTCTCTTCTCCTCTGCCACATGGGCTGTCACTCTCCATCCCGTCACACACTCGCGCTCCTTCTCTCTCTCTCCTTCGCACCACACACACTCTCACTTACGTCCCCAATACCACTTCCATGTGCTCTCCCCTCCCTTGCCTCTTTTTCATTCACTGCAACGCTGTCTCACTCTACTCCTTGCACTGCCATACATCCTCTGTCTGTCTATCTCCCTGCCCTGCCATACAGCCTATCTCTCGTTTTTCATCTGCCACACTGTCTCTCTCCTACTTCCCACAGTCTCTCACTATCTCTCTTTCCTCCACGCCACGCTTTCATTCTCTCCCTTTCTGTCTTCCCCCGCCACACACACACTCTTCCTTCCACAGCAACGTACTCTCTCTGTCGCTCTCCTTCCGTGCCACACTCTCTCTGCCTCTATGTCCTCGTATACTCTCTCTCTTTCCTGCATCTCTCCCTCGCCCTCGCTCTCTATTACCCGGCCATGTTCTCTCACAATAGATGTCTCTCCTTCTCTGCCACACATTCTATGTCCTCCTCTGCAAAACGCACTCTCTCTCCTCCCCTTCAATTCTCTTTCTATCTCACTCTTCCTTTGCAACACATTACCTCGCTCTCTCCTCTCCTGCCATACATTTAATCCCCCTTTCCTTCCCTGTTATATTCACGCTCTCTCGCTCTCTCTCTCCCCTCCCTTGCAGCACCCTTTCATCCCCTGCCACACACTCTCTTTGTCCTCCCTTGCTGCACATATTCGCACTCTTTCCATCCCTGCCACAAACACTCTCCCACTTTCACCTCCCTTGCAACTCTCACGCTCACTCTGTATTTCCCTGCCTGTCTCTTTCATCCTCTGTCACACTTTCCCACTCTCTCTCTGTCCTCGCCTGCCGCGATCGCGGTCTCTCTCCCCCCGTCTGGTCACACACTTCATGTCTCTTCGCCTGCCACACATTCTCACCCCCCACCACGCCACACACTATCTATCTTCCTTCCCTGCTTCTTTCCCTATTCCCTGCTACTCTCCAGCTTTCTCTCTCTTTCTATCTTCCCCATGCTGGACATTCTCTCATCCCTCTTCTGCAACATCCTCTCTCACACCCCCTCTCTCCTCTATTGCCATTTCTCACTTTCATTCTCACTCTCCGCTCCTGTCACATTCTGTCACTCTCACTCACCTCTCCTGCTAAACACGCTTTCTCTCGTTTCATTCTACGCCACAAACATGCACATTGTCTCACTCGCCCCCTCCCCTGCCACAAACACTTTCTCTGTTTCGCCTCCTCTGCCATATTCACTGACACATTCGCTTCTCTCTCTGCTTCCCACCACATGCTCACTCTCTCTCCATCGATTCCCTCCCCTGAAAATCTCTCTCTACTCCCCTGCCACTCTCCCTCCATTTCTCTCTCTCCTTCCATGCCACGCCCACTTTCTCTCTCTCTCTTCTTCACTGCCACACGCACTCTTTCTCCTCTGTCCTGCCACACAAACTCTCTCTCACGCTCTCTCCTCCCCTGATACGCACACTCGTCCGCTCACTTTCTCCTCCCCAGCCACACAGTCTCTTTCTGTCTTTCCCTGCCACTCTCAATCTGCGTGTCTCCTGCACACCTTCTCTCTATCATCCTCGCCACACGTTCTCTCCCTCTTTCACTATCACTCTCCTATCCTGCCTGACCATAGTCTCTCACAAACTCTTTCCCCTCCGACGCAAGACATTCGCCCTCCCGCTCTTCCCTGCCACACGCTCTCACTGTCTCGCTCCTCATGTGCCCCACACTCTCACTCTCTCCCTTTCCTCCCCTGCCACTAATTGTCGCCCTCTCTCACCTCCACTGAAACAGTCTCTCAGTGTCTCTCTCTCGTCACCTGCCAGACACACGTTCTTTCTATTTCGCTCGTCCCCTGCCACTCACTCACTGTCTTCCCTTCCCTGCCACTCACTCTTTCTCTCTCTTCATCTGCCCAACACCCTCTCTCTTCTCCCCTGCCACCCCCTCCCCTCCTCTGAAACTATCTCTGTCCTCCCTTGCTAATTTCTTCCTCTCCTCCCCGCCAAGGTCTCGCACTCTTTCCACACCTGACTATCTCTCTCCCCAATACGTTTTCTCTCTCCTCTCCTGCCACACGCGCACTTTTCTCTCGACCTCTGCCACTGCACTCCCTATCTCTCTCCTCCTCTGCACCTTCTGTTCCTGTGCTCCCCTCCCACTTTTGTTCTAGCCTCCCCTGTCACCCTCCCTCACTCTCTCTTCACCTGCATCACTGGCTCTCTCCTCAGCTCAATTCTCTGTAATCCCCTGACAAGTTCGCTCTACTCCCACTATTTTCTCTCTCTCTCTCTCTCCTCCCCACAACACGTACTCTTTTCTATATTCTCCCTATCACATGCGCTCCCTCTCTCTCCTCTGGCCTTCCATTCCTGTCATCACCTGCAACTCTTTTTTCTCGCCTCCCCGTCACCCTCCCTTTCTCTCTCCTCACAAACCACTCACAATCACTCCCCTACCTTGCCAGCCCCTCTTTCCTCTCCTTGCCATTCACTCTCTCCCATCGCCTGACTGCATCTCTCTCTCCTCCCCTGATACTCTCTCTCCACCCCTACCACTCAAAATCTTTCTTTCCCTGACATTCTCAATCTCCTTCCTGCCATGCTTTCCATCAGCCCTCCCTGCCACGCTCACTTTCTAACTGTCTCGTCCCTCCCTGCCAGAGTCTTTCCCTCTCTCGTTGTCGTCACTTGCTACACTCCTCTCTCGTCCACTTCTATAAACTCTATCTCTCCCTCTCACCTTCCCTGCATCTCCATCTCCCCTTCCCTGCACCACTGTCTTTCTAACTCTCCTTCCCTGCTCCGCACTCTCTCTTTTAACTGCAACACAATATCTTTCCTTCTCTCTTTTCCTCGCCAGTATCTCATATCACCCCACACTTTCACTCTCACTTCCTCCTCCCCTGCCACGTCTCTCTCTCCTCCATCCATTCTCTCTCCCTCTTTGTCTCGACGCTTCTGCCGCTCTCTCTCTCTCCTCCCCTGCCATGCTCTCTCACTCTCACTGACTCTCATACTCTTCCCCTGCCACACTCTCTCTCTTCTCTCCATCCTCCAAAGCCACTCTCTCATTCTCTCTCTTTCTCTCCTCCCTTGCCATACAACACACACACACACACACACACACACACACACACACACACACACACACACACACACACACACACACACACACACACACACACACACACACACACACACACACACATTCTCTCTCCGGCCTCCTGTGCAAAATACTGTCTCCCTCCCCTCCTCGGCACACTCTCTTTCGCTATTCCTCTCTCTCTCTTGCTGTCCTCCACTGCCACACAATCTTTCAATTTCTCCTCCCCTGCAACTCTCACTCACAATCTGTTTTCCCTTCTCATTCATCCCCTGCCACACTCTTACTCTCTCTCCTCCCCTGCTGCACTCTCTCACTCTCTCTCTCCTCCACGGCCAGTTTTTGCAGTTGCTATGACTTTCCAATAGTCCACACGCAACCTTTGGGTACCCTCTGGCTTTGGCAACAGGACTATGGGTGAGCTCCAGTCACTGTAACTCACTTTGATTATGCCATCTTGGAGCATGCATTGTATCTCCTCTGAACCTGTGCCAATTTTACAGGGCTTTGCCTCTCAAAATGTTGCTTAATTGGAACAGCATCGCTTATGTCTACATCATGCACTATTAGATTGGTAATCCCCAGTTTATTTCTGTATACTCCCCATGTGATGGTAATAACGCTTTCAAGTTATTTCGATTTTCTTGCAGGAGGTAACTCAAATATTGATCTTAATTTTTGACAACTTCCTCGTTGTCCAATTTGATTTGAGTAATGTCCAATAAGAATCGTCTAAACTTGGTTCTTCCTTCTGTGCTGCATGTATTAACACCTTTTCCTCTTGCTTTCCTTTCTGTCAAAACATTTTTGAGCATGTTGACATGACACACTCTGAGATTTCTTTCTGTCTGGAATCCCTATCAAATAGTTCAACTCATTCAATTTTCTCTCTATTTGACAAGCTCCACTGAACCCTGTTTTTAAATGTTCACCCATTACTGCAGGTGAACACAAGTAACTTCTCCCCAATAGCAAAGTTGCGGTTTTTTGATTTCCTATCTGCTTCCTTTTTAATGGTATGCTGCGATACTTTAAATTCCTGTTTAGCCAACTCCCCAGCTCTATTTCGTCGTTCTCAAAAATTTGACACATCATTCAAATAGCTGCTCTCTGATTCCTGTCTTATTAATTTCTCCTTAATTGAATTTAACAGTCTTTTTACTTAAAGCATAAAAAAACACATTCAAATGGACTGAAATTGATCGATTTGTTACGTACATCTCTGATTGCAAAAAGCACAAGCGGAACTCCTTTATGACAGTCATCAGGATAGCACTGACCATAAACAGTGCCACAAATACTGTCTCAACAACACATTACTACTGCAGGAAGTCGTCTTCACACCTATACTTCAATACTTTTGTAATTAAGGTCATTTACTGTGCTGATTTCTTGCTCATTACTCGCTTGCATGAATTCAGTTAGTGAGTCGTAATGGAGGACACTAGCTCATTTTCAAACTTCTCGTAAATACAAAACTATGAATGGTCATTTTTTGCCGAATAATTTCTTTGCCTTGCAAACAGCTCTGCTTCAAGCACAATCACAACAATAGCAACCACTGTTGACAATGGAATTGGTTCGAACACTGGGGAGACCATGGCCTCGTGGTATTATCTCAAGACGATTAATCTTGTGACCCTGGTAATGACCGAGAGCATGGATTTGAATCCAAATACGGCAAATGGTGGAATTTGTATTCAATAAAATATCAGGAATGAAGAATCGTATGAAACTATTGTCAGCTGTCAGATAAAAAAACTTATCTGGCACTTTAACGTCCTTCAGGGAATGGAATCTACCATCTTCTCCTGGTTGAACTGACATGTGAGTCCAGCAATGTGGTTGACTTTCGATTGCCCGTTGAAATGGCCAAGTCAGCCACTCAGTTCTATCATTCCATTACAAAGCCTCAAAGAAATGAAACCGCATGAATCTAAGCACTGACAACTTACATCCCACGGACTGCAGTGTTTCAGGAAGGCAGCACACCAACATTTTGTCAGGAACAATGGGGAAAGGAAATTAAATGCTGACCTAGCATCTAACGAATGAATAAAAATAAAAGGTGACACTCAGGGAAGAGATTCAAAGGGATATCCCTCACTTGAAACAAGCAGTTTGATGTATAACCTACATGAGCATGATATTCAGGTACATGTGAACAGGAGATTTTATTTCCAAGTCTTGTCGTTTAATTTTACGTAATGACATTGTCTGTGGTAGGATGTGAAACAGAGTATTTTGTGCAATAACCAGGGCTTGTGAATTGCATCTCCAGTGACATTATTTCGTTGATACAGTGTCCCTAGCATCTGTGGGACGATGTAAAAATGTGTCTTTCGTGCAATAGTCTGTCGTTCACAATGACATCTTCAGCAATATGACTATTCTGACACAGTGCCCCTATCAGCTGTGGGAGGATACGAAACAGTGCCTTCAGTGTACTAACCTGCATCACTGACTTGCATCTCCAGCGACATGACTACACTGCTAAGGGTCGTTATCACTGGTGGGAGGATGTGAAACAGTGTTTCCCTCTGCATTACTTCTTGGGCGACAACACTATCTGACACAGTGTCCCTATCAATTGTGAGAAGACGTGAAATATTGCCTTTAGTGTAATAACCTAGGACTCTGAAGCACATCTCCAAAGACATTACTGTACTGACACAGTGTCGCAATCTGGATCAGTGGTGCTGGAAGAGCACAGCAATTCAGGCAGCATCCGAGGACAGGCAAAATCGACGTTTCGGGCAAAAGCCCTTCATCAGTAATAAAGGCAGAGAGACTGAAGCGTGGAGAGATAAGCTAGAGGAGGGTGGGGGTGGGGATAGAGTAGCATAGAGTACAATAGGTCAGTGGGGAAGGAGATGAAGGTGATAGGTCAGGGAGGAGAGGGTGGAGTGGATAGGTGGAAAAGGAGCTAGGCAGGTCGGACAAGTCCAAACACGTCAGGGGATCGAGTTGCTGGAGGTTAGAAACTAGGATGAGGTGGGGGAAGGGGAAATGAGGAAACTGTTGAAATCCACATTGATGCCCTGGGGTTGAAGTGTTCCGAGGCGGAAGATGAGGCGTTCTTCTTCCATGCGTCTGGTGGTGAGGGAGCGGCGGTGGAGGAGGCCCAGGACCTCCATATCCTCGGCAGATTGGGAGGGGGAGTTGAAATGTTGAGCCACGGGGCGATTTGGTTGGTTGGTGCGGGTGTTTCGGAGATGTTCCCTAAAGCGCTCTGCTAGGAGGCGTCCATTCTCCCCAATGTAGAGGAGACCGCATCGGGAGCAACGGATACAATAAATGATATTAGTGGATGTGCAGGTAAAACTTTGATGGATGTGGAAGGCGCATTCCACCCTGACCTTAAATTTACCTGGACTATCTCTGACACCTCTCTCCCCTTCCTGGACCTCTCCATCTCCATCAGTGACGACCGACTTGACACTGACATTTTTTACAAACCCACCGTCTCCCACAGGTACCTGGATTACACCTCTTCCCACCCTACCTCTTGCAAAAATGCCATCCTGTATTCCCAATTCCTCCGCCTCCGCCGTATCTGCTCCCAGGAGGAGCAGTTCCACCATAGAACACACCAGATGGCCTCCTTCTTTAGAGACCGCAATTTCCCTCCCACGTGGTTAAAGATGCCCTCCAAAACATCTCGTCCACATCCCGCACCTCCGCCCTCAGACCCAACCCCTCCAACCGCAACAAGGACAGAACGCCCCTGCTGCTCACCTTCCACCCTACCAACCTTCGCATAAACCAAATCATCCGCTGACATTTCCGCCACCTTCAAACAGACCCCACCACCAGGGATATATTTCCCTCCCCACCCCTCTCCGCCTTCCGCAAAGACCGTACCCTCCGTGACTACCTGGTCAGGTCCACGCCCCCTACGACCCACCCTCCCATCCTGGCACTTTCCCCTGCCACCGCAGGAACTGTAAAACCTGTGCCCACACCTCCTCCCTCACCTCCATCCAAGGCCCTAAAGGAGCCTTCCACATCCATCAAAGTTTTACCTGCACATCCACTAATATCATTTATTGTATCCGTTGCTCCCGATGCGGTCTCCTCTACATTGGGGAGACTGGACGCCTCCTAGCAGAGCGCTTTAGGCAACATCTCCGAGACACCCGCACCAACCAACCAAATCGCCCTGTGGCTCAACATTTCAACTCCCCCTCCCACTCTGCCGAGGATATGGAGGTCCTGGGCCTCCTCCACCGCCGCTCCCTCACCACCAGACGCATGGAAGAAGAACGCCTCATCTTCCGCCTCGGAACACTTCAACCCCGGGGCATCAATGTGGATTTCAACAGTTTCCTCATTTCCCCTTCCCCCACCTCATCCTAGTTTCTAACCTCCAGCAACTCGATCCCCTGACGTCTCTGGACTTGTCCGACCTGCCTAGCTCCTTTTCCACCTATCCACTCCACCCTCTCCTCCCTGACCTATCACCTTCATCTCCTTCCCCACTGACCTATTGTACTCTATGCTACTCTATCCCCACCCCCACCCTCCTCTAGCTTATCTCTCCACGCTTCAGTCTCTCTGCCTTTATTACTGATGAAGGGCTTTTGCCCGAAACGTCGATTTTGCCTGTCCTCGGATGCTGCCTGAATTGCTGTGCTCTTCCAGCACCACTGATCCAGAATCTGGTTTCCAGCATCTGCAGTCATTGTTTTTACCACAGTGTCGCAATCACCTGTGGGAGGACATGAAACGGTGCCTTTCATGTAATAACCTGTATCTCTGGATGACACCTCCAGCAAAATGACTAATTGTACACAGTGTCCCAATCGTCTGTGGTAGGATGTGAAACAATGTATTCACTGTGGGCGGCACGGTGGCACAGTGGTTGGCACTGCTGCCTCACAGCGCCAGAGACCCGGGTCTGCGTGGGTTTCCTCCGGGTGCTCTGGTTTCCTCCCACAGTCACAAAGATGTGCAGGTCAGGTGAATTGGCCATGCTAAATTACCCGTAGTTTTAGGTAACGGGTAGATGTAGGGGTGGTGTGGACTTGTTGGGCCGAAGGGCCTGTTTCCACACTGTAAGTAATCTAATCTAATATTTACTGCAATAACCTGTGCCTCTGAATTGCATCTCCAGCGAAATTACGACTCTGACACAGTGTCCCTCAAATCTGTGGGAGAATATGAAACACTGTCTTTAGTGAAATATCATTTCCCTCTGAATTGCATCTCCAGTGACATTACGACTCCGACATAGTGCCTCTATGATCTATGGGCGGATGTGAAACATTGTCTGTCGTGTAATAACCTGTTCCGTTGAATTACGTCTCCAAAGACATTAAACTCTGACACAGTGTCCCTATAATCTGTGGAAGAAGTGAAACAGTATCTTTCCTTTAATAGCCTGGGCCTCTAACTTGCATCTCCAGCGACATTACTACATCAGCAGTGTGACCTTGTCATCTATGGGAGGATGCAAAACAGTATCTTTAGTGTAGCAACATTTCCATCTAAATTACATCTCTAGCGATGTTACTACTCTGACACAGTAGCCTTATCACTGTGGGAGGATGGGAAGCAGTGTATTTACTGTAATAACTTGTCCCTTTGAATTGCTTCCCAAGAGTCATTCCTGCTCTGACACAGTGTTCCTGTCAACTATGGGACGATGCGAATCTGCATATTTAGTCTGTCCATCTGAATTACACCTCCAGCGATATTTCTACTCTGACACAGTGTCTCTATCTTCTGTGGGAGGATATGAAACAGTGTCTTTGGTGTAATAACCGGCGGCTCTATATTACATTTCCAATGAAATTACTATTCACTGAAAGTGTCTCTATCATCTGTTGGTGGACACGGAACAGTGCCATTCGGATAATAATCTGGGCTTCTGAAATATATATCCAGCAACATTACTCCTCTGACACAATCTCCCGAGCACGAAATTACTTTGGAGACAAGACCAAATTTGTTATCGAAATCATGGCAACTGAAACAGTAATTAGAAGATAGCTGGAACTGTAAAGTCTGAATTTTACCAAAGCACAGATAATGGTTTACTTAGCAAAAGCACTGGCATCAAGATCCGGACTGGGGATGTTAAGGGGCTGGTAACAGATAGGTTTGATGATAGAGACAGAAGTCAATTCAAGGCAAAAGGGAGGTTTAGGAATGTAACCAGTCATGTTCTCAGGTGTTTGAGAGGCGAGGTATGTGGGCCCATTGCAAATTTGTGGTTATGACTGTCGTTTGCAATTGAAATTGTTTTTGTCTTTTCCGCAGAATGATAACGGAAATAGCAATGTAGTTCACCATAGGTTTTTTGGGATTAATAAACGAATAGTGATGGAAAGACTTACCAGGAACACCAGCAATAACGAAAATAGGATAGTAGCCCAACTGAATAATCAGCAGTGCATTGAAGGTCCGATCTGATAATGTCGACCAAAGCCAGGAACGATAGAAAATACCAATGGATAAACTCCTTACCATTATTGTGGCGTTACATTTTACTGTTCTCAGATGTGGATCCGTTGTAAATATAATCCAGTCTACTGCTCTTAGATTTTAATCAATTGTTGTAACATTCCAAGCGACTGTTCTCTGATTTTGATCCATTGTTATAGCATTGCAGACTATTCCTGGAGTCTGATTTCTCTTCTTCCTGTATCTGCATCTGCTGATCCCTGATCGAGTCGGAGGGCATTCATCTACTGGTACAATGGGAGTAAACATTGCAAGAACCCACTTGCTAAGAGGAGAAGTAAAACCTCCAGTGGCACACTTAGAATCCATGGAGACTGGCATCAATCAGTCACAGTAGAAACAGTTCTGGTTATCTCCTTGCAAGATAGTTCATTCACTTCTCAATCAGTACTGTACTAGATTGTATTTTGACATCGCCGCCAATTGTTCTCATTTTCTACCACAAACTTCTCTCGTGAAGTTAGTCGTGAAGTAGAATGATGAATGTTTCTTATCGTAGGATAGATTATTCTGCTGTGTTGCCCGTTTGCAATGCTGTAATTGCCTGAATCCCCTATACTCCCCCCACAAAAATCACTATGTCGCTACTGGGCTGAGCTCTCCTCCAGTACAACAGGCAAAATCCAAGAGATTTACAGTCTGTATATTTGTTCTGACGAGATACAGGAAGTGTGATTTTTTCTGCAAATTCCTCTTGTAGTTCTAATAAGGCAATTTTATATCTTAAACACACAATGCGCTTCAGCACTGTTTTTAAATAAACTCACAATTACGTTAATACATTTAATTGGTGTCAAAGCAGGAAGATTACATTTTTTAAATTCAGTCCAAGCCAACTGTGGCATTTTGTAACAAAGCTGGTCCTGTGACAGGGTAATGGTTTCCTTGATCTTTTTTCAGAAAAAAACTAAACGACCCAAGTTTTCAAAATGTCTGAATGGTACATCGGGTCCTTTTGATTATATCTAACAGGCAATGTCTCAGGCAGAAGGCTTTCAACTCTGTAGGAAATCTGTTATACTCAAGGGGGCATGGACACGTCTGCAGATGGGCAGGTCAGTTCATGTCGAGAGTTCGTTGAAAAAATGTCACTGTTGAAACGGGACCCTCACGCCTGCTCCTGCACTTCTGACTTTGTAACTTGTATTATTTTTGTGCGATGTTTACTCTTCGTGCAAAGGGGTTTTTTTATTGGGATTTATGCAAGTATTTTCGAACAGCATAGTTAAGTCACGATAGCATGTCATGTTCTAAGAGGATAGGTTATTTGGGTATTCTCTTTCTGGTTCGTTGTGTTTCATTTCGTAATTTTGTGAATTATTTCTGTTCGTTTAAAACTTAGCAGTCTGACCAACTAATTCACTCCAGGAATATAGACTATGCACTTTCTTTCAAAGAAAAGCAAAGTTACGGTAAGGCCACCTGCTCAAAGATTGTTTTCAGGCATCAGGCCTGATCCATAATAGATTGTGGGCTCGAGGCAGGATTTAGACACCGAGTACTGTGTGTTAGTGTCTTTTATTTGCTGATGATACTAAGCTGGGTTGCAGGGTGAAATGTGCGGAGGATGTTAGGAGATTACAGGGTGACCTGGACAGGTTAGGTCAGTGGTCAGATGCATGGCAGATGCAGTTCAATGTGAATAACTGTATGGTTATCCACTTTGGTGGCAAGAACAGGAAGGCAATTTCGGTAAAGGGGCGGTACAAAGAGATCATGGTGTTCTTGTACACCAGTCAATGAAGGTAAGCATGCAGGTACAGCAGGTAGTGAAGAAGGCTGATAGCATTCTGGTCTTCATAACAAGAGGGATGGAGTATAGAAGCAAAGAGGTTCTTCTGCAGCTGTCCAGGGCCCTGGTGAGACCGCACTTGGAGTATTGTGTGCAGTTCTGGTCTCCAAATTTAGGAAAGACATTCTGGCTATTGAGGGAGTGCAGCGTAGGTTTACGAGGTCAATTCGTAAAATGGCGGGACTACCGTCCGCTGAAAGACTGGAGCGACTGGGCTTGTATACCCTTGAGTTTAGAAGACTGAGAGGGGACCTGATTGAGACATATAAGATTATTAAAGGATTGGTCACTCTGGAGGCAGGTAACATGTTTCCACTGATGGGTGAGTGCCGAACCAGAGGCCACAGCTTGAAAATATGGGGTAGACCATTTCGGACAGAGATGAGGAGAAACCTCTTCACCCGGAGAGTGGTGGCTGTGTGGAATGGTCTGCCCCAGAGGGCAGTGGAGGCCGACTCTCTGGGTTCATTTAAGAAAGAGTTGGAAAGAGCTCTCAAGGATAGTGGAATCAAGGGTCATGGAGATAAGGCAGGAACAGGATACTGATTAAGGATGATCAGCCATGATCATATTGAATGGTGGCGCAGGCTCTAAGTGCAGAATGTCCTACTCTTGCACCTATTGTCTATTGTGTTAATTTGGTTGGGTAAATATATCTTCAGATCACAATGAATATTTCAGTCAACAAGAACGTTCAGGAGTTGGAAGAAGTGATCTTGGGGTTTTTACAAAAGTCAAATAAGAACAAGCTTCGGAAATTGGTAGACAAGCTGGAGTTGAAGCGAATTCCAAATGTGAGGACAAATGAGATTATTGCAGCAGTAACTCAGTTTTTAAATTTGCTGGAATTCCAGTCAGGATCTGTGGAGATGGATCAACCTCAAATACAAATGGAGCCACTTGAGCCTGAAACAGAAATGAAACTTTTTGAATTCCGATTAAGATCAGAAGAGAAATAAAGAGAACGAATGGCTTTAACAGAGGAAAGAGGAAAACAACAAATGGATTTAGCAGAAGAAAAAGAAAAGAATGGACATCATTTAAGACAAAAAGCGCGCAGTTATGTAAAGTGAGGTTTGAGCTTCGAAAAAGAGTTGAGAATTTGTGGCAGGAGTACTGCACAAACTCTCATCTCCAGGGATACAATTTGTACTTGTGAATGATATAGCTGATTCACCAGTCGGAGTGCTGCCCAATGTGGTTTAACAGCCATTGGAGACGCAGACAACTGAAGGAAGGGACTCTCATCCTGGAATCTTTCCTGATTATGTGTTAACGAGATCACAAAGTCACCATTTGAAACGAATACAGAGGCGTCTGATAAGGAAGCTTAATTCGCATCAGCAGAGACTTTATTTGGTCAGATATTTGAGACAAAACAGGAGCAAATAGGTGATCATGCAAACATTTTAATCTCAGCTAATCTAATTGAGTTACATGAGAAAGATTAAAATTTAAAGCAGTCGTATCAAAACGTGTTTACAGAGAGGGACTCTGAATGTACCCCGGGTTTTATTAAATTAAAAATTATGTTCTATCGAGGAAATGGAGACCATCACATCTTCAAGCTGATGACAAATAGGCAGATATTCATCTTATTGTCTTGCCAGTGGATATGGAAAGGAGGTGTTGCGAGTAGCGCTTGAGAAACCACTTGGAGGTCATTTAGGAGTAAGGAAAACACAGTCTAAAATATAAAGCCAGTTATACTGACCTGGATTACAGAAGGACGCAGTTGAATTTAGTCAGACATGTCATGCGTGACGGAATTGGAACCGCTGGTGGTAATAAAACCTACACCTTTCGTACCGATTCTAGCATTTGAGGAACCTTTCACAAGATACTTAATTGATTTCTTAGGTCCCCTACCTCACACGAAAATTTGGAATCACCATTTCTTAACAATAATGGATGCATCGACTCGGTTCCCAGAGACCATCTCATTGTGCACTATTACACCTGAAAGAATTATCGAGCAATTACTCAATTTTGCCACTAGATATGGACTACCAAAAGAGACACTGTCAGATCAAGATTCCAACTTCATATCCGAAATATTCAAGGACGCTATGGTCGTTAGGGACACTCTTGGTATAAAACAACTCAAATCTACTGAATATAATCCAGAATTTCACGAAGAGTGTTCTCAAACATTAATTGGGATTGGGATAATGGAATTCTTTTTGCACATTTTTGGGTCAGAGATGCACCAAATGTATCGACAAAATTCAGTCCATTTGAATTAGTGTTTCAGCATGAAGTGACAGGACCGTTAAAATTGATTAAGCAGAACCTATGTCCGAATTCAGAGATCACACAATTGGACATTGTGTCAAATCTTAGGGAACGATTAAACAGAGCTGGGGAGTTTGTTTGACAACATTTAAAACTTTCACACCATGCATTAAAATAGGTGGCGGGCAAGAAAGCAAAAGGGTGAAATTTTGCTATCAGGGATAAGGTTATTTCCAGTGAGGGGTACAACTTAAAAAACAAAACTTTGTGTACCCGATCAAGTCGAAAACGAATTGAATAAGATAAACTATTTGTTAGGAACACCAGACAGAAAGAAAGCCCACAGGGTGTGTTTTGTGAATATGCTCATAAATTATGGTTATAAGGTAGGAAAGCAAGAGGAGAAAGTGATAATAATTACAACACAGAAGGAACAAGGAAGTTCAAAGAATAGTGAATTGGACATTTCTCAAATTTAATTTCACAATGAGGAAATTGTCAAAACTTGGAATAAAATCAAAATGACCTGAAAGAGTGATTTCTATCATGTAGGCAGCTATGCAGAAACAGATTTAAAAATACTAACCTTATTGTTCTTGATGTCGATACCGGAGATGCAGTCCGATTAAGCAACATCCTTATCAGCATAACTGTCTAAACTTGGCACAGGTTCGGAAGGAGTTCCAACCCATGCTCCAAGAGGATATGTTTGAAATGAGTTGCAGCAACTCATCCATAGTCATGGTACCAAAGCAAGATGGTAACCAAGGTTTATGAGTGGACTATTGCAAAGACAATGCAGTTACAAAGACCGATGCATATCAAATTTCGCGGTTGGAAGATTGTTGAACAGGTAAGACAAACAACTTACATTTCTAAGTTGGACTTGCTCAGAGGCTACTGGCAGGTACTTCTGTCAGAATGCGCAAAGGCAATTTCGGCTTTCGTAAAACCAAATTTACTGCATCAGATTTAAGTCATGTTGTTTGGTATGAAAAACCCACTGGCCACAATAAAGTCATTGCTGCATGACCCAACTGTCTTCGTACATTGATGACCTGGTGATATTTCATGACTCACGGAGAGAATGCTTACCAGGACGAGTTCAATCGATTTCAGAAGGCCGTCTTGGTGATAAACCTGGCTAAAACTGAATTTGGATTAGACTGGTGCTTGAAAAACACAGACTGTCAGGCAGCATCCGAGGAGCAGGAAAATCGACGTTTCGGGCAAAAGCCCTTTGCTGATGAATGGCTTTTGCCTGAAACGTCGATTTTAATGCTCCTCAGATGTTGCCTGACCGGCTGTGCTTTTCCAGCATCACTCTTATCGAGACTCTGATTTCCAGCATCTGCAGCCCTCACTTTTGCCTAAAACTGATTTTGCCACAGCCCAAGTCACCTTCCCGGGATGTGTTATTGGGCGCGGACAAATGGCCCCATGGGATGCGAAAAAGAAGCTAATTGGGGACTATCCCACGCCATCGTTTAAAAGAGCTGGAATATGGTTCCTGGGAGTGGGTGGATTTTGTCGAAATCTTTTGTCGAATTTAAGCAGTGTGGTTGTTCCATTCACTGAGTTGCTAAGGAAAGGCAAGAGGTTTCAGTGGACAGCGGACTGTCAATAGGGTTTGACAGCCTGAAAGCTGTGTTAACAACTGCCCTGGTATTAACCACACTTGATTACACAAAGATTTTCAAATCGGCTATCGATGTGATTGATGTCAGTGCCGATGGTTACTCTTGCAGTTAGACGACAAAAAGGTAGAAAGACCATGTTGACTATTTCTCCAGGAAGTAAAACGTTCATCAGCAGAAGTACTGGACAGCTGAGAAAGAGACTTTTAGCTTACTGCTAACGTTGCAACATTTCAGTGATTATATTACAAGCAACGCATCTGAGACATTTTAATACATTGATCATAACTCATTAAAGTTTGTGGAGTAATTTAAAGGCAAAAATGCAAGATTGTTGGGATGGAGCCTGCTGTCTCTGACATTCGATTTGAAAATTATGCAAGTGGCAGGACGTGAAAACATGATTGCTGACTTATCATCGTGACTCGAATGAGGGATTAAGGTATTCGGTGGTGGGAGGACGAAGTCTGAATCCGAAGGTCGTTGTACATGTTTTAGTGTACTAAGCAACTTTTGGGGAAGGAATCGAGGAATGAAGCCTTTTTTAGATATTGGTAGTCAATTTCTTAGTGGGGAGGGATGTGTCCCAAAGCTGGCCCTTTTACAACATTAATCTTTCCTCGATTTTTTTTCAGAGCTGTTCTGAACGACACAAGGTTCTAACATGTCTGAAGTTTGAATGCTTCATTGGCACAATTTTGTTTATACCAAACAGATAATACTTCAGGCAGATGACTAGAAAAAAAAGGTGGTATAACCAAGTTAGAGTGGACTGCTCTATGAGTGCGCAGGTCAGTTCAGTTCGGCGGTTATTTGAGTCTGGATCACAGTTAAAACTGGACGCTTTTCCCCTCCTTCTGCCTTGATGACGTCGTAACCTGAAAGTATTTTGTGCCATTATATTCCTTGTGCGAAGAGGTTTGTTTATTGGGAATGTTGCAAGTAGTTTGGAACAGCACCGTTATGTCTTGATAGCCTGTCAAGCTCAGATAGGATATGTTATCCGTTATCCTATTTTTTGTTCTTTGTGTTTCGTTCCGTGATTTTGTAAATAAATTCCAATTATTTAAAACTCGGCATTCGAGCCAGCAAATACACTCTGCGAATATCCATGATACATTACCTCAAACAAATTGCGACGTTACGGTCTAAGCTACTTGCTTTAAAATGTTTTAAGGGGTCGCGCCTGGTTCATAACAACGTACAATAACCTTGTTCATTAAATCCCATCGATAAATGAGTCAGGATCAGAATGAATATAATATTGGTTAGAAGACAGAAAGGACTGGGCCAGTAGCTGAGGAGATGTAAGCTGAGTATACTAATATCTCCCAGTCACGAGTATTGAACCATCACATATTATGGCAAATGGAATGAAAAGCAATGCAAAGCAAGAGCACAGACCACCTTTGGGAGCTAGGATGATGAACGGTAATGTGACTAGAATTGGAAAATTTTGATTTGATGTACAGAATTATATTTTATATATGAACTGTTTAATCACAGATTATACAGGTTGATAAGATTGTTTATATCGGGACATTATATTCAGAATTAAAAACAGACAGAGATAACAAAATGTGTACGGTGACAGGGAATTACAGCAGAGTTACAGCAGTGATAAAGCTCATTCCGAGCTCGTACAGAGATGATGGGTTCCATGACCACCATCTTTGCTGTAATTATTCTGATAAATGTATTAAAAGCTTTCATCGCCTGAGGATACAAGACAATTCAAAAAGAACACAGAGGATGTCGTAAATTATAATATATTTCTATTGTCTCATAAAGTGTAGCTGTTTGTTGAGATTAGCGCATTGAAGAGAGCAGAAAAAAAGTACTTTTTTGGAAATTAAGGAAGGAACAGATGCCAGTGTAATGCAATTGTTACTTGCACAGGTAATGGGAAGAGGAATGGGGCATATTGTCCAAATGAAACCAGATTCAACATCTAGACCCATCAAGAAAAGCATAACATTAGAGATAATGGAAATCTGAAATAAAAGCACAAAATGGTGGGGAAATACAACAGGTGAGATAGGATCTGGAGTGAGAAGCAGAGTTAAAATACTGAGTCTGTAATGAAATTTCTCTGAAAAATCACATTCGACTCAAAACGTAATTCCCTGTTTTATTCTCTGCTCTGATACTGCCAGACTGACGAGTTTCTCTGTAGCACTTTCAGTTGGTGCAATGGCAAGTGACAGACAGTAATTCAGGGCGTTTGCTTTCAGGATGGAGGCCTGGGACCAGCAGTTTTCACAAAGATTGGTTCTAGGTTTTCATAGTTTGTCAGTTGTACAAATGATTTAAATGAGAGTATAGAAGCTATGGTTCGTAAGCTTGTGGATGACACCAAAATTGATGGCACAGTGGACAGTGAATAAGGTTTTCTACGATTACGAAAGAATTTTGTTCAAATGTGTCAATACGTTCTGAAATATGAGATATAGCTCAATCTGGATGAATACAAGGTATATAAAATACAGTATGTGTTTTCTGCTGTCTGATGCATCAGGAAATAGATGGTTTTACTCCCCATTTCATAGGGTCAACACAAATAAGTTGTTCTTGAACTTTAAGAGGCCGTACCCTCTCCCTAGATACCCTCTTGCTCTTAACGTATTTGAACAATATGTTTAGATTACCCCTAAACTTTTCAGCTCATACTATCTTATATCCTTTTTTGCCTTCCTGATATTTATCTAATAATGCCCCACACTCTTCCTGTTGATTAAGAGATCAAATTGAATTAAGTTGTTTTCATCCGAAGTAAGATTCTGTTTCATTCTTAAGTAGAACCGCAATAACTTTTTTCATCCGTTGTTCCTTAATGTTCCCAGCTTTACCGTTCTCTCTAACAAGAACATAATGCCTCGCAACTCGTCGTCACACTGTTGAACGTCTCCCACTTGTCAGACCTTCTTTTTACCATTTAACAGTATACATCAATCAAACTTGGAAAGTCCTTGGCAGATGCTTTTAAAATTTGTGTTACTCCAATTAAAAATATAATGTTAATGGAAGGCTTATTCTGTTCCATAGCCATTTTGAAAGTAATAGAATTTTGACTTCAATACGCAAAGTGTTCCCTAAATTTTACTTCAGCCACCTGTCCTGCCTGTTATAGGAAAAGAGGATATAGTTTTGCTCCTTCTCTCTAGAAGCATCCACGTATTGATAAAGACAATTTTCTTGAAAACATTTCACAAAGTCTTCACCACAAAACGTTCACATTACGGTAGTCCCAGTCAATTTTTGGAAAATTAACATTTATCATAATGAAAACCTTACTGTGTTTATGTATATCTGAGACCTACCTACATATTTGTTCCTCTGTTTCTTTTTAATGTTGGGGAATATATAGTGCAATCCCATCAACGTATTCTTTCCTTTCTTATTTTTAATTTCTACTAATATATTTTACCTGGACGATTTGTCACAAATGAGCATGTTGTTCAATCTCTTCAGCGTAATCTTTACTTTCATATCTTCCCTCGTTACTGCAATACTTTATTCCCTAATCATCCTCTGGGTGCTTTGGTTTCCTCCCACAGCCCAAAGATGTGCAGGTCAGGTGAATAGGCCATACTAAATTGCCCATAGTGTTAGGTGCATTAGGCAGAGGGAAATGATCTGGGTGGGTTACTCTTTGGAGCGTCGGTGTGGACTTGTTGGTTCGGAGGGCCTGTTTCCACACTGTAAAGAATCTAATCTAATCTAATCATGATGGCTGCCCTCCAGCAAGCACTCTAAACTCAGCCAGCCACCACATGTCTCATTTCCTATCCTTTTTATGGCACCTTATGCCTGGAACATCGAATTGCCACTCCTGAACATCTCTTAATCAGGTTTTAGTAATAGCTATTATGTCCCAATCCCGCGTTCTTAAACCTGTCCTGAGTTCATCAGCCTTCCCAGTAGCACTCTTGAAATGAAATGAATGCAATTTAGTTCTTCAGACTTACTATATTATCTGACTCCCTCGTCTGTTTTTTTTTCTAATTGATGTGCTTTCATCAAATTCATAACCTTCTCCAACCATCCTACCATTTATAATGCTACTTAGAATAACTCCTGTTTCCTTCTCTACAGATGTAAATTTTCCCTTGAAAAAGTGAGCAAATCTTCTTTCTCAGATATTGGTTGCTTTCTAGTTAAGATTACACCAATCCTTTTTGGTCTTTTCTATTCCAAAAAAAGAAACATTTTCCAAAAAAAGTTTTATCCCTGAACAATCAATCGTCTGCGATTGATTTTTTCCTCCTACCGTTTTGTTCTTTCCCTTGGTTTAGTTTAGAGTTGGGACCAAACAAGAAATTACCACTTTTAACTTCTTTTTTAAAATCTTCTACCACAACTCTTAAATTTGCTCTATACTATTTATTCTTTTCCCTAAAAATGGCATTCCTACCAATATGTGCTATAATCTTGGCTTCTCAATCTCATGTTTAACAATATGCTTCAAATGTTCAGAGACGTTCTTTATCCGAAAAACGGGACAGCAACAAGCTATCCTTAATTTACGCTTACTGCCACAGAAGCCCGTGTTATGCCCCTGTCAGAGCAATCCCCTGTGGCAACAATTCTACCAAATATTGTCAAACGCTTCCTAATTTTAGAATCGTTCCAAGTGTTCAGTAGCTGATGGCTCTTCCATTTTCTTCGGTGAGACTACACCTTCAAAAGTTCCAATAACTGAATATCTGTTTGAGGATGGAATAGCCAACCGAGACATTTGAACTATCTTTTTATCTTTCATGAGTCACCAACTTTCTGACTGACATTGCTGGATAATAACGTTGCTAAGTGTTCTAGCCATCTCTTTCGCTACTTTTTATATGGTCTTACTAACATTATGCCTAAAAGCAGGATTTTATATGATACCTTTCACTACCTACATACAATAATGTTTAAATGTATAGATATGCATACACACACACGTACACATATCAAACATGTAAGATTAAATAACATTAAATACTCAGCTAAATAACTCAATAAATCGACTACTCTTCAATACATTCCTCGAAGAAAAAGATGTATTTTCCAGACAAGAACTTATGTTGGACTCTCCGGAATGAAGGCATAACTTCTTATTTAAAGCTAAACTATTTGGTTTTCCAAAACAAAATGAAAACTTCTGCAATGAAAAAAGAAACATTTCAAAACATATGCAGAATTTTCTAATCTTATTATATTCCATCCTTAAAATCGTGACTTATTTTAGTCTTTTGTTTGTTTTTTTGCAAGTTAATAAAACAACTAGAAAAAAATAATTGTGTGTTAATAGACTACCATGAATACGTTAACTGTAATAAAATAATAATTAATATTTAATTATGTGTGCATTCACATGAACAGCTGTATGGTCCATGATGCTCTGAGAACATTTCTTTCAAACTTTCTTTTCCAATATGAACAACAGTGGGCATATGTTCGAATAATTTGCTTCCAATTGTGGCGATTCATGATGATATGGTTTGGTCTCCTGCCGTGTTCTGAAAATCTAGAATTTTAGAGAATCCTTATACTCATCACTCTGGCTCTTTCAAACAAAATGATGGTTAGAAATGACAAGTTTAGGGAACCATAAATAACAGGTGAAATTGTGAGACTAGCTAAGAGGAACTAGAAGCGTACATAAATTTGAGATGACTGAAGACAAACCAAGCTTTGGAAAAATATCAGGAATGTCGCACCAATCTAAAATGAGTAATTGAGGTGGTTAAAAGGGGTCATGAAAAAACTTTAGCGAGCAGGTTTAAGTAAAATTCCGAAGCCTTTTGTTCATCTAAAAGGAAAAAGAGGGTAACAAGAGAAGGGATTGGCGCACTCAAGGACAAAGGAGGAAAGTTGTGCGTCGAGTCAGAGAAAACGAGTGAGATTCTTCATGAGTACTTTAAATCAGTATTCATCGAGGAGAGGGGCTGGAAGGATGTTGAGGGGGGAGATAGATGTTTGATTACTCTCAGGAAAGTCAGCATAAGTAGGGAGGAAGTGTTGAGTATTCTGAAAGGCATGGAAGTAGTCAAATATCCCGACCCGAATGGGATCTATCACAATTTTCTGAGGGATGCAACAGAGGAAATAGCTGGGGTCTTAACAGATATCGTTGCAGCATCCTTGAACACGGGTGGGGACATGGAAGACTGGAAAATTGCTAATGGTGTCACATTGTTTCAGAAAGCTCTTAGAGATAATCCAGGTAATTATAGACCGGTGAACCTGACGTCAGTGATAGTAAACCTGCTGGAGAAGATAGTGAGGGATGGAATCTATTCCCGCTTGAAATGAAATGGTCTTAGCATTGATAGGTAATATGCTTTAGTGGAGGAAACGTCATGTCTTCCGAACTTCATAGAAGTTTCTACAGAAGTGACAAAGTTGATGAATGAGGCTGTATATGCCATTTACATTGATTTCAGTAAAATGTTTGATTAGGTTCCCCATGGTAGGCTGATGGAGAAGATGAAGTTGTTTGGGTTCCACGGTGCACTGTTGTGGAAAGATCACTCAACGTTCCATTAAAAAAAATACCAGGAGACACAGAAAATCATTCACGAAATTAAACTTTAATCTTGTGTAATCGAAGCTGGAAAATCGCTCCCCTGTCTGCCCAAGAGCCTTCTGTTTCTCTGTACGTTATGCAGTTTGTATTTTCCTGCGCTTATCTGATAACAATAGGATACCCAATCATACTGGCTTGCTTTGTTTTCCTCACTTAATAATCCTCTTCCACACTGGTTCGCTACATTACACTTAACCTGTCAAATTATAGTACAATCGCCTTCAGTACTAGATCATCTAGTGATGATTGAATTAGCCTATGACAATGTGAACGACCATTATTGATGACTGGTGCGCTGTAAAATGATGCTGTGCATGCATTACAACAGTAAGTTAGCGACATAACTGCCAAATTAACATCCATGCATTTACCCCTTTGAGATCAACAACACTCATACAGAGAAAGAATACAAGGATGCTGGATGCACAAAGGCCAAATCGATTGCATAGTCCCAAAAGCGGGCAACAATAATTTCCAGGGATTATAACTCAAAGAATTATCCTTCTGCATCTGGAAGTACAGGCCAAAATCTCGCACCACTCGCACTGGAATAGGAAAAACAAGGTCTAAAAACCCCGTACAATCTAAATGAGCATGCAACACATGCAATCAGGCGTCTCCATCGGAACAAGGCTTCAGCACTGCACCAGACATCAGATCATAGTAGTCAAGCAGCGGATCCAGAGCGGAAGAGGGGGCTGGGCCAGAGTCCACTGGAACAACAGAGATTTGTCTCGCAGCAAGACATATTAAAAATATAAAAATAGAGGTAGATCAAGCAAAAGACAAATAGAACATCAAGCAACATGACACCCGCAACAATCACAATCTTACCGAACAAAGTCCCCAATTCACTCACAATAGTATTCAACCAGACAAAAGACCCGATGGCTGGACACTGCATTCTCCTTAAGCTGCTTTTATAAATTCTGCAGCCTATCCATATCCCGAGTAAAGGATCCCTCCAGGCTAGCAATTACCCCAGAACTGGACACAGACCCCACCTTTCGCAACTAACAAACAGTCCAAGGCCTACTGATTCAGCCATGCTGTCTGACCGGTCACATCCAATTGCTCAACTAACACGGAGAGGGCATCATCAGAGTATTAAATAAATCCTTGCTAATTGTAATACAAAATGATTACTCCACTCAGCATTCTTGCTAATACCAATGGCAGGGATAAGCGACTGACCTTAAACACATTGTAGTTACCCCGTGGCTGACCAATACCTTCAACAGGCACCGCAGAATCAGGGACACACTCCCATTTCGGGAGGCGCAACGTCGGCGGGGCAGAACATTAAACTGATCCCATAGCGAGGCAAAAGTGTAATTGAAGAGCATCACACGAGTTCAGTTGCCATTCCAACCAAACGGAAGTGTTGGACACAGCCCCCTTCAAGGACGCACAGCTACCAGGTATCAGCCAAGGGAACAAACTGAAAATTCATAACGAGCTCATCATGTATCACACGGACACGAAAAGGAGCGGCAGTTACAACACCAAATGTAAGTACACAAGTACCGTCAAAACGGCCCACGGAAACATTTTTCCTTTGGTCTGGAATTTTTAATTAATCCTTTCATTTCATCGCACAGATTTTCATCAAAGGTACCCTCTTTTGGCCATTTAATTAGTAAATCTTGAGTTCGTTTTACCCATTTTTTAGATTTTTTTACGATATCCTTTCTTACTATGGAAATTTCTTACGCAGTACTTCAAACTCAGTCCCTTTGTTCAACTTGACATACATTCCAAACAAGCTAATCGATTGCCTCTGTTCTCACAATTCACTCCCTTATGCCTTACATATCCGGTAGCACATCGTCAATTGTTGTGAATATTCCATAACTCTACAACTCACAATCGTCTCTTATCGGTTTATCAGTCTTGAAACGCCCTTAGTTTCAACTAATTAATAAAGACAATCTATTCTCGTTCGTTCTGCCTCTACAATTCGAGGAGTGCATCTGCACAGTACTGTAATCACTGGTGCTTCTTTGAAATAGGTTTTAAGAAAAGCTCGATCTTAAATTCCTACAGTGCAAAACAAAATCAAATCACTCCCGGATCTTAAGCTCCCGGGAACAAGGCAAAAAACATTTGACAACCAAGAATAAATTGTGCGTACAAACAAGACCACAATGGTTGAACTCGAGAGTTTGTCTCTTTCTCAAACAAACACACACACACAAAGCCAGAGCTTCAGTCTGATTATCTTCTAGACCACTTTAAGAAAAAAAAATCAACAGTCCAGCAACACTTTAGAAAATTTGCTATTCTCTGCTATTTTACTTTTAATCATCTGCTTCCAATCTGCCGGCTTTCAATTAAATTGAAATTTAATAATACTAACAATAAAGCAGTAGTCACCGGTTCTGCCCATTCAGTCAACTGATATTCCTCTTCTTTCTGTTTTGTTTTTTATTTATTTTCTGTTCCTACTTCAGGGCAGAATCCACAGAAGTTATTTACACGACGTGGAATTTTCACTCGAACCTAATCAACACCCTGTGCAGTTTTCCTGAACATCCTCAACCTTTGATTTACCATCCAGCTTTTGGTTCTTTCGATCAGAGAGAGCCACCAGAAGCTTTCTTTGTACTTTTGTGTTTCCGAGAACCTCCCTTATTTGACAAAATATAGACCAGATTAGCAGCAAAATGTTTACCCTTTCTTTTGTGTGCGGCCAACACTTTTATTCTACCCGTCTCAGGAGAGCTCTCGCTAAATCTCGGATGCTACAGCCTCTTTTTGAAGGGAAACGTCACTTCCCAGTCCCATTGGAAGTGCCAAGATGGTTGTGGAAGAATCACTCAATATTTCGTAAAAAGAAAACCTGGAGACACAGATAATCCCTCAACAAGTTAAACTTTTATTAGCAGAGAAAAGCTATGGCAATCAGCTAATTGTTACCCGATTGGCCACTAAACCCTTGTTTCACTGCAGTTTATATAGTTGTTGTTTCCGGGCTTTTCGGATAACATTAGCATAACCAATCACACTGGCTTGCGTTGCATTTCTAAGCTGATCATCGTCTGCAACATTGTTTCCCTACATTACACATAACCGATCACATTATTGCACCATCATTTTCAGCAGTCGCTTACCTACCAGTGAATTAACTAGTCTATTGCAGTGCACGACCATTATCTATGACTAGCGCCCTGTAACATAATCCCGGGTATGCATTACATCACTAAGTTAACTACACTACTGCCAGAGTAACTTCCATAATATTGCCTGAGTTGGTTTTTCTAAAACTTCTAAGAAGCATGGTATGCTGGGACATACGATTAACTGACGTGGCATGCCAATGAATTAACAAGTGAGAAACGATGGCTTGGTCAGAGGAAGAAAGGATATTTGTGGTGGGTTGTTTCTGACTGGAATTCTGCAACCAATGGTGATCTGCAAGGATCAGTGCTGCAACTTCTGAAATATAAATTTGTCTGTCTGTGTATATGAAGATAGGTGTAATGACAGTTGGAATATCATCTGTGTGAGCAGACGCACTTGAGGACATTGATTGCAAGAGACAGTATGAACAAATGGCAAGACTCAGAGGACCATTGACACATGGAGAATCTTTGGTTGGAAGTCCGTAGCTCCTTCAAAGTTAAATTGCTATAGCGTAACGAGGTGACAAACGTGTACAACATACTTACTTTCATCAGGTTAGGGAACTGAGTACAAAACTTGGCAGGTCACGTTGTAGCTGCATAATCGTTTAGTAAGTTGGCAAGTGTGGCATTGAGTACAGTTATGGTCACCGCAGTAGAAGAACGATCTGAGTGCTTTGGAACGAGTGTAATCGAAGTTTGCCAGGTCGTTTCTTGGAAGGTAATGGAATAACTATAAGGAGAGGTTTGAGAAATTTGGATTATATTCGTTGGGAGTCGGAAGCTAATGGGCGAACTGATAACAGTCCGTACGACTATGAGAGATTTGGACATTCTCAATCTTTTATCTGAGACTAGAAATATCAAATCCAATGGTTAAGGTGGAAGGGGCAAGTTTATAGGAGATGCGAAAGGAAAGTTTTTTTTTTACACAGTGATTGGTAGGTGTGTGGACATCGCTTCCAGGGGAGAGGTAGAAGCAGATATGGTCTCAGTGTTTAAGGAGCATATCAACAGACACTTGAAGAGTGGATGGCGGGCGTGTGCGTGATTGTAGAGGAAAATGAACAATGTGTGGATATATATGATTAATTTCGAACTGCACCATTGACGCCATAGACCCGATGCATCAAGCACCCTGTCTCTGCACTAAATCTTGTGTGTTCTGGAAGACTGACAGGTCGTGTTGTGAGGTATAAAGCACCGGAACGGATACTTGTCATAAGTGATGCACCAAATTATTTACAAATTATTTACAGAGACTGATGGAGAGAGGGGCCAGACACATTAAAGGACAGCAAGATGCAGTGACAGAGGGATAAAACAAAGAAAGAGAGAGAGAGAGCGGACAGAGAGATTGAGAGTCAAAGAGCAACATACATGAAGAGAAGAGAAGACCGACATGCAAGTAGTTTGCAGTTGCAGAATTGGCTGGGAAGGAATAAGGCGAAGAATGGGAAAGAGCATACAATGATGTAAGAGGACAGTCTTCCAAGAATTGAAAGGGCATATAACGTGTGACAGAGGAGCAGAGTTTTAATAACGGTGTCGCAAAGTTGTGCTATAGGAGCACCTGCATTTTTAAAAGGGAGGGCGTTCTGGGAGGCCAACTCAATCACACTGCAGACACCATGATACAATTCTAAGTCAGGATTGCCCTCACTGCTGACATCACTTACAATGCTAATCGCAACATCATTTCCTTCCCTGTTGCTGCTGCCCCCAGGACAATTCCACCCCATTGAAGTCAATCAGCACCGCTGCCGCTGAAGACACCACGAATATCATGCGTAAGGACACTTCCAATCCCGAGGATGCCACTGAATGCAGCATTTCCGCCCTCCAAAGAACATAGTTAGTGGCACTTCATTTGATGACAATTTCTGCCCCAACTTCCAACTCCAACTCTGTGCCAGGTCCTTAATGTCAGCCTTGCTGAGTGGTTTTACCCATACCTCACACTTCCCATTACTGAGGATGAACGTTCAGTCCTCAGTTAAAGCCAGGCGCCACCTACGTTCATGGATCAAGGATTTCAACAGCTGTTGAGCATCACATTTTTCTTCTCCTGCCACTGACTCCGTGCTTATTTTATCCATCAGGAGTCCCATCCAACATCCGAGGATCCCTTCTCCTACCTCCAAAATACTCCATCCACTGGATACCCTGTGCTGCTCTGTTGCCCACCCCAGACCGCTTCTGCAGCAACTGCCGCCATTTCATTGACCACCTCAACCGATCCACCCCTTTCACGCACTCCAACCTCACTCTCACAATGCTCAGTCCTCAGTTCCCTTCACTTCAAGCCCAAACTCATCATCAACCCATGGGTCTGGAAGTTGGGAGTGTGCTGTGTTCGTTTGGTGCAATTACTTCGAAACAGTTGAAGACAGGCGCCAGCTCACGGATACCTCCTCCTGCTGCCCTCAACCACGACCTCATCTTCCATCAACAAACCACCATCTCCCATATTATCCACAACCTCATCATCTCAGATATCTCTCATGCACAGCCTTCAACCTCTTCGTCCAGAAAACCCACACTTTTTGATTCGACCTCTCAACCAAAATTCACAAACCTTCTTACCACCATCGAACCACTGTCTCTTCCAAATCATGCCCCATAGAACCTATGTTTTCATATTTTGCCAGTGTCCTATTCCCCTCGGTCCAGGACCTTCCCACATACATTGGCAACACACTTCACGACCTCCACCTCCTCCATGACTTTCGTTTCCATTTTGCTCGCAATATCTCATCTTCACCATGGAGAAGCGTTCCATGCACGCATCCATTCAGCACGGTGCAACACTCTGTTTGCTCCACTCCCGCTGCTCCAGCTATTATCCCTCCACCGATACACCCATTCAAGTGGCGGAACTGGTGTTCACCCTCAGCAACTTCTCCCTCGAATCCTCCCACATTTTTCAGACCTAAACGGCAGCCATGGCCAAACGTGTGGGCCCAAGGCAATTCTGCCTCTCCATCGTATATGTAGAACAATCCACCTACAGGAGTTACCATTGCACAATTTCTCATTTTTGTTTCCAAACGCTACATTGATGGTTCTGTGGGCGTCACCTTGTGCGACTGTGAGGAGGATTTACAGTCCATCAAATTCACAAGCACTTTCCACGCTGACTTCACGTTCACCTACCCATTCTCAGACACCTCACTCCTCGTCATGGACCTCTCCATTTCCATTTCTGGCAACCAGCTCAGCACGCACATCAGCTTCAATCCTAACCATTCCCAAACGACCTGAAAAAGAACTGCACCCTCACCTCCTCCTGTGAAAATGTGTCCCATAATCCTAAATCATCCATCCCGGTTGTATTTGTATCCAGTAGTAACAATTCAACTCCAGACCATTGGAGATGGCCTCGTTTTCAAGGAGAGCAACATCCCACTCCACGGGGTCAGCATGCCCTCCAGCGCATCTCTTCCATTTCCCGACCCTCGCCTTTGAACCCCATCCCTCCAACCACAATAAGAATAGAAATCCCACTGGACCTCGGCTTCCAACCTCAAATATACGGACAGAGCGCATAATCCTCCGCCACTCCCTCCACCAAAGGCAGACCCAAGCACCAGATTTATATTTCCCTCTCCACGATTCTCAGCATTCCGTGGAGACAATTCCCTCTGTGACTCTCTCGTTATGTCCACGCGCCCTTCCAACCGACCCTCTACTCATGGTCGCCGCAGGACGTGTTACACCTGCGCCAACAACTACCCCTTCACCTTTATCCATGGGCCTAAATGATCCTTACACATCCAGCAGAGATTATTCCGTGTTTGCAAACACGTCACCTACTGTATCCATTGGTCGTTATATGGTTTCCTCTACTTTGCGGAGACAAGGCGCCAACATGTGGAATGTTTCAGCTAACATCTCTGGAAAACACGCAACAAGCAACCCCACTGCCATGTGGCCTTATACTTCAACTCCCCCTCCCACTCTGTTAAGGACATGCAAGTCCAGGACCACCTCCACTGCCAAATACTTGCCATACAACGCCAGGAGGAAAAACACCTCACCATCCGCCCTAGTACTCTCGAATGACACGCATCACAGTCGACTTCGCCAGTTTTCCCATCTCCCCTCCCTCCATTTCATCGCAATTCAAACCGCCAACGTGGTACTGCCCGCTTGAATTGTTCTATGTCTCCATGTTCCTGCCCACCTCTGTTCCGACCAATCACCACCACGCCCCAACTGCATCTTCCTATCGGTTTCCCAGCTAACCTCCACTTAGCACCACTGCCTCCCATTTATCTCTCAGTCCCCTTCCCTGCTACAATCCTGATGAAGGACCTATGCCTGAAACGTCGATTCTGCTGCTCCTGGGATGCTGCCTGATTTGCTGTGGCTTCCAAACACCACAATTTTCGACACCCAAAACCATGCTGACTATTTCTATTCAAACAATGTTTTTTACGAACATTCATAAATCCTAACTCTCAGAATCCTCTCCCATATTATGCCCACCAAGATATAAGAGTGACTTGTCCGTAATTCCCAGGCTTATCGCTATTCGTCTTCTTGAATAACAGAAGAGCACATCTGGCACTGCTCAAGAGGACTGAAAAGATCATGGCTGAAACAGGCATGTCTTCCATCCCTTCTCGTGGAAGCCTTGGGTACAACCTGTCTCCGCACGGGATTTATATATTGACAAAGTTTCCAGCAAATCCATCTTCTTAACATCAACTTTTCGATAGTATCAGTCCCTTTCACTCTTCTCCAAACAGAATCCAGCTGTTCTCCAGCCTCCAAATGCAGCCTCATGAAATTGAGTCTGCACTGGAAGATATGAATAAGTAAATAATAAATCCGAAAGTGACTGGACAGAACGGGCTTATTGTTTATCGAGATAAATATTTAAGTCATTGTTTAAGTGTGCATATTATTCACTGCAACAAAAAGAATTAAGGAAACAATGCAGAGCCGAATGTACGGCACACTAAATGCAGTACCAACGCCGTAGGTTTCAATTCACATCTTGTCCATTCAAAGAATTCACCGCCTCATACTTGTCACTCAGTCAGACAGTACAACCGTTGATGACTGAGGAGGTATGTAAATTCACTTGCACGTTGAGGGTTATTCTGTTCTGGACATTGTTCCAGTGTTGGATTAGTGGTGCTAGAAGAGCACAGCAATTCAGGCAGCATCTGAGGACAGGCAAAATCGACGTTTCGGGCAAAAGCCCTTGTTCCAGTGTTGTCGTCAGCACATTTGTGTCAGGAACAAGTCCACAGTCGCTGTAAATAGGCAGAAGCCATTACTAATTTTGCAATCCATTCTCCTTGGTATTTCACAGTGTGATTGAGCTCATTTCCGAATTGATGCTGTGTTACAGTCTAAAAGAAAGTATTGGCAAATATGCTGAGGAACTGTATCATGGCAGATGCGCGTTCTGTTGTCATGTGGTGATCTGAACCGGAGGTATAAAACTCAATGTTTTTAGTTCGCACATATATAAAAAAAAAGCCCAGTAGCCAATGAAATCATGAAAGTATCAGATATACTAAAGAGTAACATGATGGATCTCCTTCCCTTTACCATTTCTCGGTCTTTGTAATTCTCTCCAATGGTGCAGTCCTGGAGCCCATGTCATTCTCTAGTAGTCACGACATTGCGACTGTCAGAATATTGAGCAGCAAAACAAGAACAGACGGGAGACATGAAACATGATAAATGCGGTCCATGATGCGTAAGCAACAAAGCTGAGTTTCAAACCGCATTTCCATGGACCAATACCAATCCTAAATCGAGCTTCCTCTGCAAAGCCTCGATGATGAGGTTACAAACAGCCCAGTATGGTCACTGCTGTTAGAACCAAAGTCGGTGTTTTGCTTTTCAGTGTAGTGCATTGTTTTATGCTTTTCACAGCAAATGGCCAGAAAAATAAATCAGAGGGGAAAACCACAGTGAGCCAGTGAAACATCGCTGGCTGCAAGTTTCAAAGTGGCCATGAGAGAACCAACACGTGTGATGAGCCGGCACGAAATTCGGAAACAATTTGCAGCTATCCACCACAATATAACTCCAGTGAGAACGACCATGCGATTGTGAAGAATGCTTTTGAAGAAAGAACAGTTGATGCGGGGGAGAGGATGACAAATGAAATGCATTTAACGAAAGGAGACTAAAGAATAATCTCAGAGTTTTCTTATCAGATACAAAGACAACGACGCAATTAACATATCTAGACGGATTTTTTTTACCGTTTTCTGCACATTTTCAATAAGGAAAGCAAATTTTGCTCTGTACTTCTGTTCAATTTCCGTTGCTAGAAATGGGAAATCACTTCTCATTGATTTACCCAATACCGTAATTGAGAAAGAAAAGCACGAGATCCATTTGAATGGCCGAAGTCAGGTGCAGTGAAGTCAGGAAGGGATGAAATGTTTTATAAATAAAGCTATCCGACAGCATCAGAGCACACTTTCAGCGGGACAGGATCAAGTTTAAACTGAGGTTAATTGAATGAGTCAAAATAAACTTGGATCGTTAGCAGAGTCCAAGTCGCAATTAACATTTCTAGGATGAAGTTTTAATCGTTTTCCGCCATTTCTATGATCGAGGATGTTATTTTCTCTCTCTATTTCTGTACAGTTAACTTTGATTTAAAAAAAAGCTTATCATTTATTTACTCAATACAGTAATTTGATAAAAGAATGCAGGGGATCCACTTGAATGGCTGAAGTAAAGTGCAGTGAAGTATGCAACTGGCGAAGTGTTTTGTCAATTAGAGTATCCAATGGTACAAGTTCGGATCTGGCACCAGTTTGAAAGCTGGTGAAGTGTGACGGCAAAAGATTCCTTTCGACATGTTAAGCAGAATGAGAGACTGTGCTCTGCTCAGGCAGAATGCATGAGAAATGTGGGAATTGAATTATTATTTTATAAGATGTTTGAAACTCCACAACTAGCTGATGAAGAAGCAGCGCTCCGAAAGCTAGTGTGTCAAAATAGACCTGTTAGGTTAGATTAGATTACTTACATTGTGGAAACAGGCCCTCCGGCCCAACAAGTCCAACACCGACCCTCTGAAGAGCAACCCACCCGGACCCATTACCCTACATTTACCCCTTCACCTAACACTACGGGCAATTTAGCATGGCCAATTCACTAAACCTGCACATTTGTTTTGACTGTGGGAGGAAACCGGAACACTCAAAGAACACTTCCTTCTACATACGATCAAAAAGGCCCATTCGAAGCTTTGCCCAAAAGTTACTAAATGCTGATATTTCAAAAATTCTTCCTTGACACTCGAGCTATTGTACAATATATAACTGTCAACAGAATGATGACTTCCACCTTAATCCTTATTTTTATATTTAAAATATTTATCTGAAACAGTTATTCTTTCCCTGTATTAAAAAGACTATATTTAATTTTAAACCATCATTATGTAATTTTAAGGGATTGGGGTTACCATTTCTGAAGTCTCTTAGTAGCCTAAACAATGTTAGAACAGATTTATGTGAGTAGATAAGGATCATCCAACATGATGCCAGAGCACAAAAGGGTTAATCTGAAAAAAATGTCAAAGCAAAATTTTTGAGTGGGAGCAGCGGCCGAGTAAAGGCGAACCCGGGAGACTACAGCTAAGGTAAGACAGTTTGTTTCAAAATTACTTACCTGTAGCGGGCAGCGGTGTTTTTTTTCTCTCTTCACAAAAAGAGCGGGAGCAGCAGAGGAAGTGACGGCAAACAGAGGGGCAGCTGGGAAGGAGAACTGTGAGTATAAATACTCACCCTTTAATCACCAACGGTCATTTGAGTGGAAGCAGCGGCCGAGTAAAGGCGAACCCGGGAGACTACAGCTAAGGTAAGACAGTTTGTTTCAAAATTACTTACCTTTAGCGGGCAGCGATGTTTTTTTTTCTCTCTTCACAAAAAGAGCGGGAGCAGCAGAGGAAGTGACGGCAAACAGAGGGGCAGCTGGGAAGGAGAACTGTGAGTATAAATACTCACCCATTCATCACCAACGGTCATTTGAGTGGGAGCAGCGGAAGTGAGGTTGGAGCGCATAGCTGGGCAGGAAGGTAAGTGATTAGTATTTGAGTGGGTGTGTTCTAGACCCCAGGTCCTACTTCCGTAGCGCCTCCCTCCCAACCTCCTCCTCTAACCTAACTTTAAAGTCCACAGGTAAGTGATTCAGTGTTATTGACTCAGTGTTCTTGTTTTTGGAGAAAGTGTACAGTCATGGCAGCGCAGGAGGTGGAATGTTCCTCCTGCAGGATGTTTGAGGTAGGGGTGACCACCGATACTCCTGCCGACTTCGTCTGCAGGAAATGCAGTCAGATCCTGATCCTCACCGAACGAGTTAGGGAACTGGAACTGGAGTTGGATGAACTGAGGATTATTTGAAAGGCTGAGGGTGATTGATAGAAGCTACAGGGACATAGTTACGCCGGAGAACAGAGGTAGCTGGGTAACAGTTAGAGGTGAGAAGGGGAAGAAGCAGGCAGTGCAGGGTTCCCCTGTGGTCGTTCCCCTAAAAAATAAGTATACAGCTTTGGAAACTGTTGGGGGGGACAGCGTTGCAGGTGTAAGCTGCATGGAAGGGGTCTGTGGCTCTGAGACTCAGAAGGGAAAGGGGGAGAGGAGGAGAGCGCTATTTATAGGGGACTCTCTAGTTAGAGGGACGGACAGGCGGTTCTGTGGACATGGGCGAGACTCACGGATAGTTTGTTGCCTCCCGGGTGCTAGGGTCCGAGACGTCTCAGACCGTGTCTTTCGAATCCTTAAGGGGGAGGGTGTGCAGCCAGAAGTCGTGGTACACATTGGCACCAACGACATAGGTAGGAAGAGGGGTGGGGAGGTCATTCAAGAGCTCAAGGAGTTAGGCTGGAAGCTAAAAGCTAGGACAGACAGAGTCGTCATCTCTGGGTTGTTGCCGGTGCCACGTGACAGTGAGGCAAAGAATAGGGAGAGTGCAGTTGAACACGTGGCTGCAAGGCTGGTGTAGGAGGGAGGGCTTCAGATATTTCGACAATTGGACTGCATTCTGGGGAAGGTGGGATCTGTACAAACAGGACGGGTTGCACCTGAACCAGAAGGGCACCAATATCCTGGGGGTAGGTTTGCTAGCACTCTTCGGGCGGGTTTAAACTAATTTGGCAGGGGGATGGGATCCGGACTTGTAGTCCAGCAAGTAAGCTAGCTGTGTTTCAGGATGCCCAAGACTGTCGGGAGGCTGTGGAGAAGGTAGCACTGACAGGGACTACTTGCGGACACAGAGATGGGCTCAAGTGCGTATACTTCAACGCAACGAGTATTAGAAATAAGGTGGGTGAACTTAAGGCGTGGATCGGTACCTGGGACTACGATGTTGTGGCCATCACGGAAACGTGGATAGATGAGGGACAGGAATGGCTGTTGGAGGTTCCTGGTTACAGGTGTTTCAGTAAGATTAGGGAGGGTGGGGAAAAAGGATGGGGGGTGGCATTGCTAATTAGAAATGGTATAACGGCTGCAGAAAGGAAGTTTGAGGGGGATCTGCCTCTGGAGGTAGTATGGGCTGAAGTCAGAAATAGGAAAGGTGCAGTCACCTTGTGTGTTTACTATAGGCCCCCCAATAGCAGCAGAGATGTGGAGAAACAGTTTGGGAAACAGATTTTGGAAAGGTGCAGAAGCCACAGGGTCGTAGTCATGGGCGATTTCAACTTCCCAAATATTGATTGGAAGCTCTTTAGATCAAGTAGATTGGATGGGGCGGTGTTTGTGCAGTGTGTCCAGGAAGCTTTTCTAACGCAGTATGTAGATTGTCCAACCAGAGGGGAGGCCATTTTGGATTTGGTACTCGGTAATGAGCCGGGACAAGTGGTGGGCTTGTCAGTGGGTGAACATTTTGGTGATGGTGACCACAATTCTGTGACTTTCACCTTGGTTATGGAGAGAGATAGGTGCGCACAACAAGGTAGATTTTATAATTGGGGGAAGGGAAATTACGATGCTGGAAGGCAGGATTTGAGGAGCATACGTTGGGAGCATAGGCTGTCAGGGAAGGATGTGGTGGAAATGTGGAACTTTTTCAAAGAGCAGATACGACGTGTCCATGATATGTATGTACCTATCAGGCAGGAAAGAAATGGTCGTGTGAGGGAGCCTTGGTTGACGAGAGAGGTTGAATGTCTGGTAAAGAGGAAGAAGGAGGCTTACATAAGGTTGAGGAAACAGGATTCAGACAGGGCAATGGAGGGATACAGGATAGCCAGAAGGGACCTGAAGAAAGGGATTAGGAGAGCTAAGAGAGGGCATGAAAAGTCGTTGGCGGATAGGATCAAGGATAACCCCAAGGCATTTTATGCGTATGTGAGAAACCTGAGAATGACGAGAACGAGGGTAGGTCCGATCAAGGACAGTAGTGGGAGACTGTATTGAGTCGGAAGAGATAGGAGAGGTCTTGAACAAGTACTTCTCTTCAGTATTTACGAACGAGAGGGACCGTATTGTAGAAGAGGAGAGTGTGAAATGGACTGGTAAGCTAGAAGAGATACCTGTTAGGAAGGAAGATGTGTTGGACATTTTGAACAACTTGAGGATAGACAAGTCCCCCGGGCCTGACGGGATATATCCTAGGATTATGTGGGAAGTGAGAGGAAATTGCAGTGCCGTTGGCAATGATCTTCTCGTCTTCACTGGCAACGGGGGTGGTACCAGGGGACTGGAGAGTAGCGAATGTTGTGCCCCTGTTCAAAAAAGGGAATAGGGATAACCCCGGGAATTACAGGCCTGTTAGTCTTACTTCTGTGGTAGGCAAAGTAATGGAAAGGGTACTGAGGGATAGGATTTATGAGTATCTGGAAAGACACTGCTTGATTAGGGACAGCCAGCACGGAATTGTGAAGGGTAGGTCTTGCCTTACAAGTCTTATTGAATTCTTCGAGGAGGTGACCAAGCATGTGGATGAGGGTAGAGCAGTGAATGTAGTGTACATGGATTTTAGTAAGGCATTTGATAAGGTTCCCCATGGTAGGCTTATGGGGAAAGTCAGGAGGCATGTGATAGGGGGAAATTTGGCCAATTGGATAGAAAACTGGCTAACCGGTCGAAGGCAGAGTGGTGGTAGATGGTAAATATTCAGCCTGGAGCCCAGTTAGAAGTGGAGTTCCGCAGGGATCAGTTCTGGGTCCTCTGCTGTTTGTAATTTTTATTAATGACTTAGATGAGGGAGTCGAAGGGTGGGTCAGTAAATTTGCAGATGATACGAAGATAGGTGGAGTTGTGGACAGTGAGGAGGGCTGTTGTCGGCTGCAGAGGGACTTAGATATGATGCAGAGCTGGGCTGAGGAGTGGCAGATGGAGTTCAACCCTGCCAAGTGTGAGGTTGTCCATTTTGGAAGAACAAATAAGAATGCGGAATACAGGGTTAATGGTAGGGTTCTTAGTCAGGTGGAGGAACAGAGGGATCTTGGGGTCTATGTTCATAGATCTTTGAAGGTTGCCACTCAGGTGGATAGAGTTTGTAAGAAGGCCTATGGAGTATTATCGTTCATTAGCAGAGGGATTGAATTCAAGAGTCGAGAAGTGATGTTGCAGCTGTACAGGACTTTGGTTAGGCCACAGTTGGAGTACTGTGTGCATTTCTGGTCGCCTCACTTTAGGAAAGATGTGGAAGCTTTGGAGAGGGTGCAGAGAAGATTTACCAGGATGTTGCCTGGAATGGAGAGGAAGTCATACGAGGATAGGTTGAGAGTTCGCCGTTGGAACGGCGAAGGATGAGGGGTGACTTGATAGAGGTTTATAAGATGATCAGAGGAATAGGTAGAGTAGACAGTCAGAAACTTTTTCCCCGTGTACAACAGAGTTACAAGGGGACATAAATTTAAGGTGAAGGGTGGAAGGTATAGGGGAGATGTCAGGGGTGGGTTCTTTACCCAGAGAGTGGTGGGGGCATGGAATGCGCTGCCCGTGGGAGTGGTAGAGTCGGAATCATTGGCGACCTTTAAGCGGCATTTGGATAGGTACATGGATGGGTACTTAATCTAGATTAGAAGTTTGGCACAATATCGTGGGCTGAAGGGCCTGTTCTGTGCTGTATTGTTCTATGTTCTATAATAGATAGAAAATGAAAAGTGGCAAAAAATGTCCTTGGTGCCGACTAAACACCACTTACCCCAGACTTCTTCTTCCCGTAATTGTGAGCCATGAATATTGAAGCGTGGATTTAGCAAGAAAGACAAAGATCACAAGCTCAGACAGAAAAGACAAGATCTCAGACATGCAGTAACAGATGCCAAGGGACATAACAGTCATCACAACATAAACTGACAGTCATAAACAGAGTCTTAAATACAAATATTCTTCAATCCAGTACAGTGACTTTCATCACGATAGAAAGTACTTCATAAAACTTTTAGTATGTTAATATTGAAAAATTGAAGGCGAGAATGAAATTATATTTTGTCAATCTTCTCTATAAAGAAAAATGCAGAAGATATTCTAATCATAATATGAATGATTATATATTAATAGGAAAAGGTCATCTAATCATTCGAATGGACCCGTTGAACTAAAGCTTGGCGTTGTGTGATTTCGAACTTTGAAAATAACGTTGGGTTTCTCAAGAGATCAACGGTTATGAAACTCAAGTGACGACAGCTTGACAGAATATGGTAGTTTGGAATAATTGAAGCAAGAATGGAAGTGTTCTATTCATAGTTAATGCATTTAATAGTACACTATGTCAGTATTTTATCACACACCACAACCGCTCCAGGGCAGTTAACAATGAGGCACATTGCAGGAGTCACACTTGGTCCACCCCAGACATCAATATCCCCTGTCTTGACATCTCCACTTCTATCTCGGGTGAAATCTCCAGGCGGATGAGTGCTAGAACCCCACAGACTCTCATCGCTAGACGAACGACACCCTTTCCCTGCCAACAACAGGCAAGTAGTCCACTGCATTCACGCAATACTTCAGCCGATACTGCATCTGCTTGGATGAGGAGACATTCCACTATCAAACATCATAGATGTCCACCCATTTTTGATCAAAATGTTTCTCTGCCTTGTCATTCAGAGAGCCCTCGAGCGCACCTCCTCCATTCCCCACTGCACTGCTATCAAAACCCCTTTACACAAATTAAGATAAGTTCACCCTTGCGTTCAGACAACGGCTGACCAGTCTCTACATTCAACCAATAATCCTTAAACACTTCTGACAACTCTAATTGAACCACAACACCAAGAATACCTTGCTCTCGCCACCCCTCATGAGTACATCAAGTCTCGTTTCAGTCCCCAAATGTTTGGTGACATTGCCCCGTAAACGCTCCCGAACCCAAAGGCACATTCCCATCCGACTTAAGGCATGTAAAAACTATTGGCACACTACCACTCACTCACCTCGATCCCGGGTCCCAAACTGTCTTTCCAGGTAGAACTGATGTTCACCTTCTCCTCTCCAAACTAGTTTACTGTATCCAGTGGTTCGGATGAGGTCTACTCGTCATCAGCGAGAGCAAGAGTAAACTGAGGCCACGTTTCACTAAGCCTCTCAGCCTGGCTTGCAGGAGCCGGCCTGACCTCCTAGTCGTTATCTGTTGTAATTCGTTTTCCAGCATGTCCATCCTTCGCCTCCATCTTTGCCACAGCGTATCTGACTGCAGGTTGTGGGAAACGGCACCTCATCCTCTGCGTGCAGAGAATATGGACTGAACACGCAACATTGAGTTCTCTAATCTCAAATACCTCCATTTCCTATTGCCCAGCACCATTCCATCCCCTCCCTTGGCCCCCTCTTCCATTCCACTAACAAAGTATTTCTTCCAGAAACAAACCAAATACATTGTTCCCATCAACCAACCAGGCCGTACCCTCTATTTGATTTCACGTGTCCTGAACAAACCACACTGCGATCCTCAACCACGACCCTGCTTAATCTATGGATCCACTTACACCCAACTCCAGGACTGAAGGAATGTCACACCCGAAACTTTGATATCTTTACCTCCTGATGCTGCCGGACTTGCCTTGTTTTCCAAGCCTCCTGCTTGTCTGCCTTGGATTTCACCATCTGCAGTTTTTTTGTCTCTTCTGATGTCACACGTAGGCCGACTGATTTCCTCCACTAATCGAAACAGGGAGAAAACTTGTCAATGATGCGAGTTTATTTAATCATTAAATTCAAATTTATCGACTATGAATGCATTAGAATCTATATACATATAGAGATACTGAGATTACGATACCTGTGCTTCTACCAGAATTCCTTACATTTGCTTATAGTTCAATGCAATTTTAGCTCAGTGGCCTTGTGTCTAAGTTGTTTGCACTGCTTCCTCACAGCGCGAGACAACCAAGTTCAGTTGCAGCCTCGGACGACAGCTTGTGTGGAGTTTGCACATTCTTCCCATGTGTCAGTAAGTTTTCTCCAATATTCCGAACACGAGCACATCAGGTGAATTGACCAAGCGAAATTGTCCATACTGTTCAGGGATGTGTACTTTAGGTACAATCGTCAGGCGAAATGCAGAGTACTCGGGTCAGGGTATGGATCTGAATGGGATACTCTTCGAAGGTTCAGTGTGGAGTTGTGGGACCAAGTGGCCTGTTTCCACACTGTAGGGATTCCATTTTAAAAAAAAAGAGAAAGAAGAATCTTCCCTGTGTGTGAGAGTTTCCTCTGGGAGGTCTGGTTTTTGTCTTTAATCCAAAGATATGCAGTTAAGGTGAATTGGAGATGAAAAATTGCACATCGTGTTCAAGGTTATGTAGGTTAGGTTCAAAAGTCAGGAGTAAATCTGTAGCAATAGAACAGGGAACTGGTTACTCTTCGGAGGGTCGTTGTGATCGTTTTGGCCAAATGGCCTGTTTCCACACTGTCAGCAATCTGTGAAGGATTACACTGCAGCCGTGCTTCTTCAACAAACCTAACAGGAAATGGTTCAAGAGCCATATCAATTATTAATCCCTCTGGCCTTTGAAGTTAGTGACAGGTAAGCGAAGGGTGCAAACCAAGTTTAATAGTTCCACACGGCCGATTTTTATACAACTAAATTAAATTCCAGCCCATCAGACTTGTGCTTTTTCAATTTCGATGAGAAAGGCCTTTTTATGCTCAGTTTCAAAATACTGGGTTATGAAGATATTGATCCAACATTGGACTCAAATGCGGTTTAGAATTTCGGAATGGTAACAGGTTTATGGAAGAAACTGTAATAGTGAAACTAACATAGTTGCATCAAGTGTGGCCAATTTGCAATATCGCTCAATAAGACAGAATTCTGTCAAGAAACAAAGATCAGCTTCTCCCGTGAATTATTGTGCACGGTTTGTTAGTTTCACAGCTTCTCCCATCCATCTCAATACCTTTTCATCCCTATCTATCGCTCTAATTTATTATCCACCCCTCGCTGGCACTCTCTCTCAGACACACCCAATTGCCATTTTGCGTCTCCATCTCAACTCTGCAAAACACAGTCTCCTTTCAAACCCACAGTTGCTTCCTCCTGTGTCTTTCTACACTCAGTCTGTGTGATCCCTTCATCCTTTGATCTAACCTAATCTGTTACCAATCATGCTCGCTCTACCCACATCCATACCTGTACTGACTTCTTCCTGATCAATTTCTGTGCCTGGGTGTGCTCGATGTTATTCGCTTTCTAAATTACAATAATCTCTGATCTTTGTCTCCCCTTATTTAAATCTTACTACCATCTGTTTTAGGCTCGATTATGCACAACATTTTACAACACCAGACTAATAGTCAATATTGTAAAATCCGAATAAACATAAACCTCAGAGTAGGGTGAGACGATTTCCAGCTTCCTCTGCATATTATAGGGACTGGAAAACAGTTTTCCTCCTGAAAAGATTTATATCAAACGATTTCCCTTGGCACAGTGACTCAATGGTTAACACAGCTGCTTCACTGTGCAAGACACGTCGGTTCAATTTCATCCTCAGGCGACCACAGGAAGTTTGTACATTCCCCCTGTGTCTGCATGGATATCCTCTGAGAGCTCCGATTTTGTCTCACAGTACAAAGAAGTGCACAGAACGTGGGTTATACGTGGTAAATAGCCCGTAATATCCAGGGATGTGCAGTATCGATGTGTGAGCCATGTGAAATGCGGGCTGCAGGTTTTGGGTAGCTGGATTGGACATTCTTTGGAATATTCGTGTGGATTCCGTGGACTGAACGGCCGGCTTCCACAAGAAAGGTATTTGGTTATACTTATTCTGATCGCCAGGCTCACAAGTAAACCCTGGTAAAAATTGATGACTGTCCACTCCCATCTCTTGGCCAGAATTCTTTTTCTCAACAACAACACTCAAGGAAAATGACAATTCGTTGACGCTTTGAAGATACAATCAAAAATACATAAGTTGCTCATTTATCCCTTAGAGCCTGCATTGCTAATAGATAATTTCACACACCTCATATCGACATGCATGAATATTTCTGAATATCCCTGCTTTTCTTTAACTTCATTGGTCATCAAGGAACTAGCTCTGCCGTCATGACTTCTTTTCATTAAAAAAATCATTTATTAACCTTTGAAACCCAGAATTCTATAGACTCATAACTACCCCTGAGCGAACACATTTTTCAAATATACATGCCCCGTTTTGTTAAAGTAGGACTGAATGCAAGAAATTAACAAAGCAAACTCGTTGCAGATGCAACACAATCTAAAGCAGTGTAACACTGTGCACAGACTAACTCACTTTGCTCAATTTTTAAACGCAACAAGATGTTCTGAAATAAATCAATTTGAACTATATCAAGAACATACAGAGCTCACATTGATGTTCAACATCAACAATTTACAATGGAGATAACCAGGGATCTGAACAGCTGCTAGAATCGGCTAGTGACTTCGCTCTAACTCATCAATTACTGCTTCTTCCATTTCTTAGATAAGAAGCTGTTTTAATTAGTCAGGAATTGATGGTTCAACAAGATCCTCTGAACTGACCCATTCAAGTGGGCCCTGGAATACAATTGAAATACCTCCTCACTAACATGGCTGTGCATCTCATCATTGATATTCGTTGAACTCACTTGAGCAAAAACCTTACATCAGCAGCTATGATACCGTTTTCAAAACATGTTATAACTGCTCAAGAAATAAAATCGCAAATTGATGTCAACTCTTCTGACCAAAACGCACATCGCGGAATTCATTAAGGAGTGATCCCTCAACAATGAAGGGTAGCTTCATGGTCTTAACTTATCTCAATGACGTTACTGATGAAGAGTTACTGGACTCGATAGGTTACCTCTGATTTTTTTTTTCACAGATGCAGCCAGAATTGCCGAGTTTCTCGAAAAGATTTTGTTTATTTTGTATATTTTACAAACAGTGCACACCTTGTGTATTTCATTTAACATGTTACTGTTATATTTGCCAAATGTAGAGAAGTCAATCACAGACTGAGACCGATTTGGAGGTGCCGTTGTTGGACTTGGGTGTACAAAGTTAAAAGTCACACAGCACCAGGTTATAGTCCAACAGGTTTAATTGGAAGCCAACTAGCTTTCAGAGCGACGCTCCTTCATCAGGTGATTGTAGAGGGCTCGATCGTAACAAAGAATTTATGCCAAAAATTTGCAGTGTGATGTAACTGAAATTATACATTGAAAAATTGATTGTCTGTTAAGCCTTTCATCTGTTAGAATACAGTGATAGATAGTTTCAGAGTGAGACCGATTCCATTGTCTTCCTGTAGTTTCTCATTCTGATTTTCAACCTTTTGTCTGATGCACGTTTGATGACATTGAAACTTCAGAATCTAGTCCAGTGACAGCTGTGGGAATTGTTACAAACTTTTCAAGATGATACCCCCGGACATAAACTTTATTGATTTAAAGGCATGCAAAAAGTGCAGTGTTCCAGATGTGATTGATCTCTTCAAGCTACTAGGCTTTAAGCAAAACACACTTTCTTCTTTAAAAAAATGTTAACACACCGCAAAGAATGCAAAATTGGCATCACTTCCACTCCATTAAATGGTTGACCAAACGTATACTTTGTTCAACTATTAATCCTCAACTGTTAAAATGTAGCAGCACCACCAAAAACCATGATTTCCGATGAAGTGTGACTGGAGACGCAACGTTAACTCGGGTAACTCTCTCGAGATGCTGCCAACCCTGCTTTTTTTCCCAGTATTTGCTGGGTTTTTTTCTCCCATAAACACAGATTCTTCATTTTAACCTGCTATCTTCAGTCATGAAGAAAGGAAAAGGAAAAACTCTGGAGCAGCAGACAGAGTACGCAAGTTTTTTTTCAGCAAAAGGGGCAGATCTGTGTCTATGAGCTTCAATCTCTTTCCAAATCCCACCCCAACTTAAAGTGACGCGAAAACTAAAAACCTGTTTCCCGGTGAGAATGAGTCCACCCATATATGCTGCTTTTGTTTACTTCAACAAAAGGAAACAATTCAAGGATCTCAATGCTGTTTAGCCACTGCTTCTGAAGCAGACATTGCAACAACATTCTGGCAAAATAATTTTCGCAAGAGAACCAGTACACAGTTATTAGATTAGATTCCCGACAGCATGGAAACAGGACTTTCGGTCTAACAAGTGCACACCGACCGTCCAAAGTGTAACCCACCCGGACTCATTCCCGTACCCAATAATTAGACCTGACTAACGCATCTAACACGATGGACAATTTAGCATGGCCAAATCACTTGACCACCACATATTTGGATTGTAGAAGGAACTGGAGCACTCAGAGGGAACTCCAGCAGACACGGAGGGAATGTGCAATCTCCACATAGAGGAGGGAATCCAACTATCTGCAAAGCATAATAAGCAAAGCTTACTAGGTGGAAAGCTTCCTCAATAATACTCAAGAAGTCTCATAGCATCCCTGGAAAAGTACATGTCTTCTTTGGCAACACTTAAAGTTCCTCTTCCTCGAATGCCTGTGCACAAGTCGCAGCCAGAAATAGTTGAGAGAATAATCAATATTGTTCAGACAGCGCCTTCCAAACTCATACTCTCTATTGTCTACAAGAGCAAGGACAGTAGATATTTCAGAACATCATCGTCAGGATCCGCACTAAGCCTTCGTCAATCTCATTTGCCAAAAATAAATTCTGTTCATAAACCATCACTGAATGGGGAGATGCTATGGCTTTGACAGGTGCATTTTATGCTCTATTTTGTTTTTGAAACAAGTGGAAGTTGAGACAGAATTGGCGGGTGTTCTACCTGAAGCCTTCAAAAACAAAACGTTTATGAGCACTTGTATTTAATTTGATGCAAGAGAAGAAGCCAGATTGTGAGGTATCCCACAAAATCACAGTTTTAGTTTCAGCTTTCTGTAGCTGTTGTGGTTGTGAAAGCTACAAGTCTCACTCTCTCTCTCTCAAATTCTCTCTCTTTGTCTGCAACTCTCTCCCTCATCTCTCTCCCTCTCTCTCCGTCTTTCTGTTTGTTCCAGTTAAAAGTTGAGTTGCTCTTTCTGGTGGTACAACTGCAAGTGAGACAATCAATGCAACTGAATTAGAATTGTTTTCCACGTGTTGTGCTTATGAGGCATTTATACGTTTGAATTGCTCATGGTAATTGTTTTGTGGGATTAAAACTAGATCAGACAGGTGAACTTCATAGAATATTATTTAATATGATTCAGCCAGGGATTATTGTCTGACAGATACAATTAAAGTGTGGGAGGTTCTTTCCTCTCTGAGAGCTGTCTCTGAGGAAGCCGAACTTATGTCAAGTGTTACGCACTTGTCCTAAACAGTGCCTGGGTAATGGGATGCCGGCCTCTATGGAGTAATTTCAATGCACAGAAAAGTAAAACAAAAGTGTGACTGAAACATTGGCTCGCAATAATAGTCATTGATTTGGAGTAAGCATTTCAGGCATCCAGCCAATATTTGGAAAACTGAACACATTAGATCCAAAAGTTTAAAAATTGGCCAAGCATGACTTAAAATAGATTCTTGTTTCTGACACAGCTTTGCTAGTTCCAAAGTCACCTGAGTTTGGACGACGCTCTGTCATTTTAAATCTTACGTTTATAAAATCTGCTCTCAATGACTTTCGGAGATACATTGTCAAGACATGAGCACTTTTCAGTACGAATAAAGGTTGGCCATTCCACATGGGAAACAAAATGGCAACTTTTCCAACAGAATGAGGGGCTGTGGGGGTGGGGGAGATTGGAGCGAGTTTGATGTTGTCGTTGTCAATGTGAATTCACGCAGTAGCATCTCCCATGAATACTTTCACCTTGTCCTCTGGATCTCATTGCTGGTTAGAAACGTAATTCACTTGCTGAATAAAATTTTGCAAACAGACGACATTGCAAATGGATAGGGATCATCGAAACATCTGTTAGCAATGCTGTTCGATAATTTGCTCAATTTGCTGTTCCTCATGCGAATGACTTAACGCTGAGTGAGAGTGGTTTAATCCCGCAGTGCCTTACTAGGCCATGCACGTTGAGCGCTGTTGCATTGCTTATGTCCATAGGCAGATCCGAACCACCGCAGCCAACGCCAGCCGCACTGCTCCAGCAAGCAGCCTCACTCAGAAACAGACTTGCAGGCAACGATTCCCATTGGTTCAGCTCCAGCTCGACTGAAACCAAAGGTAATGGCCTCGATGTCTCCAGATCGTTGGACTGACACTGAATAAACAGCAGTGAACTGCTAAACTCACATTATAATTTGGCATTGTTAATCACAGTCCGCATAAAAACCAGGGGATTATAAATTGGAACACTTAAGAGCTGATTCCAGCATTTTATGGAGCAAAATGTCCAGTTTCCTCTGAAATCCTGTCCTTTTGCTTTTTCACGGCCATTCTTACCAGGTTTGCTAACACTGCGCACACTGCCATTCTAGCTAAACAGTCCATGTATATGTCTGGTTGAATGACCAACACACCGCCCCTCCACCCCAATGATTACGTATGCGAAATGAAGATGGGTGGACGGTGTTTCCTTCAATGTGCCAACTCTCCAAACCCAAGTCATTGCCAGTCACTGATAGTAGGAACAGCCAGTTCTCGGGATCAGTCACTTCCCTGTCTTCAGATCCGCAAGCGACTTCCTGGATGGGATCGTTGACTGGTCTTTTTTTGGCACACGGTACGCCCCTTGAGGGAAATGCACACCATATCCAAACGGGAACTCTGCTTCTCTCTCTCTTTCTTCGAGAATTTATGATCTTACTTTCTAGGCAATAAGGAAATGTGGCGGAATGTTCAACCCGGACAAACGTAGATGAATCTGTCGGTGTCAGGGACGGTTGTCTTGGACAAAAAGCAGCGCTCCTATTGGGCGCCTCACCTGTTTTGCTCTGCTCGCTATTCTGTCATTGGACAATTAACCCTTTGTTCAGGGCTATTGCCTGTTGTATAATAACAGGAGTTCATGTGGTTTCGATAGTCAGAAAACAGCGATGGCTCTCTTTGAGCTCCTCCTCCTTTTCTGTTTATCTCCAGGTAAGATGCGGACTTCTTTGTAAAATTTTCCTCTTTTGTACGTTGAAAGAGAAAAGGAACGCTGAGTAGATGTCTAGGAAACGCCGTGACAAACAGCGGTTGTCGCTTCCCACTGCTCTGATGCTGATGGGGATTCACCGCTCTTTTGCTGCTCAAAGTGTAACCTGAAATGTTCCCTGCTCAGTGACAGCGATGGGAAAGTTGCATTAATTTATCGGTTCTATAAGATGCTTAGATGTTTGTATTCATATAATGCGAAATTCTGAGAGAGCTCAGAAAGCTTCCTCGGTTGCGTGGTTAGAGAGAAATCGATTTAGATTTAATTGGAACTCATCGATTTAAACGGGGCTTTCGACAAAATTGCCCTTTTGCTGAGGAAGTGAGTGATCGGAGGCCGTGTCAGAATGGGACAGGGCGTGGGATCCGCTCCACAACCGGGCCCTGCATTACCCATGAGGGGATATACTGTGGATTCTGAAAGTCGTCAACGCAGGGCGGCACAGTAGTTAGTCCTGTTACAGGACAGCTTCACGGAACGGTTTCAATTTCACCATCGGCGACTGATTGCATGGACTCTCCCCTGTGTCAGCTTCGGTTTCATTTGGTGCTCTGGTTTCCTCTGACAGTCCAAGGATGTGCAGATTATGTGTGTTGTCCGAAAATGCAGGGTGACAGGGAAACTACGGGATGCACTCCGGCAGGTGTGACGGACCAAATGGGCTCCCTTTACACTGTTGGGAATTAATAACAACCAAAACTGTTTTATAAAGTCAGCTTGTCTCGTATCATCCGTAGAGACAGAAAGCTGAGTTAATAGTTCATAACTGACACAAATGTCATTGATCTGAATCCTTGTCAAAACTGTCGACAATGCAGTCAATAGTGACAAGCACTCTTGTATTTCTTTCGACATAAGGGGCAATGAGAACTGTGCCTAACAGCTATCCTGATTCCACATCTGGGAAAGATAATATATCTCTTTATGGCGCGGTTTTACCAACAGCATTTCAGTTAAGCAAATTCTCATTATGACCTGAACAGTCTCTTTGGAAGCATTTTCCAGTCCAGAATCTGTTGAGTCCCGGGCAGCCACAGCTCCTGTGGCCAGCTGTGTCCTTATGCAGGAGAGACAAGAAACACATCAGTTCATTTGGCACAAAGAATCCTGACCATTCTGGTCTGAGTGTCCCATACTGAAAAATCACCACAAGACATTGTCATTATTCAAATGGTAACTAAGGGGAATGATATTACACCTCTATGCAATCCTGGATTGTCCTATCCTTCTGGATCCTCCAACTCACTTCTCTCCAGTCAACTAGAAATTCTTCCACCTCTGAGCTTACCTTTAAAGTAAGCTCGGAAGAGAGGGAGAGAGAGAGAGTGATGAAGGCGAAAACTACTTCTGAAATCTTTATGAAGGACCTTGCTGCCCAGTGTTGCCCTTCTCAATCCAGTTCTCTTTCCATCAGCCTCAATTCGGTTAATCTGATTAACCAGTCAGAGTCAACGCTCATTGATGCATGTCTCGATGGAAGAGTTATTGGAAATGCTTGTAAAATGACTCGATCGCTCTGTGCAAGTGGAAATGTGTTCTGAAGACGGTTACAGTGGACTCCAAACATTGACCGTACATTCTCTGACTCCACTGCTTCCAGAGTTGCTGAGTTTCTAGAGCAATTTCACTGTATCTTCTCCACGGGTCTTGAAATTACACGCACTCCCGAAGATACACAGCGAGAGAACCACTTTTGTGCTCTTTAGTCTGATTCTCTTTTTTAAAAAATTGTCCGTCGCCCCAACTCCACACTCAACTAAAATATGAAAGCTGGTTCATTCATTGTCTGCAGGGAAACATTCCCTATTTAATCAGAATCTCTCCCATGTCTCTGAATTTTAGTTTGGGCCACAATGTCATGTCACCTGTGTGAGAACATCTCCCTTAAGCTCCAGTCGCAATGGAAGGAAGGTGTAGACATGGAATCACTGCAGCAGGAAGTCTGCAACTCGCTGCCTCATGAGTCCAATTTGGTGGTGAGTTTCAGTAAGAATGAGATGGAATGTGCTGGGAAAAAACATAACTGGAGGAAAATGTGCTTATTTAAGGAAATACATCGTTTCCTTGAAGGCATTTCAGGGAAGGTACACCAGGATGATCCTTTTGTATGGAGGGATTGATAATGAGCAAACGCTAAACAGTTTGGGACGTGAGGTGTTGGCAAGACAATCCAGGGTGGACTTACACAGTTTGTGCTCGTGCCTGGGGAATGTTGTCGAACAGAGAGACCAAGGGGTACAGGTATATATTTACTTGAAGTGACGTCACAGGTCAACAAGGTGATGAAAATGTCTTTTTCGTGCCACGTCCCTACATCGGTCAGAGCATTGAACGCAGGAGATAAGATGTCATGTTGGAGCTGAATGAGAGTTTGGTGAGACCACTTTTCGTAAACTGTGCATTATTCTGCTCACTCTGCTGCAGGAAGGATAATATTAATTTTGAAAAGGAGCAAGGATAGATTTACAAGGCTGCTACCGAGACTGGAAGGTATGAGTTATAACGCGAGGCTGGGAAGGTTGGGAAGTTTTTTTCCTGGAGTTTAAGAGGATGAGTGGGTTCCATAAAGAAATATAGTAAATCATACGGCGCAGAGATGAGGCAAATTGCCGTTTTCATCTCTATCAGTTGGATGTTCGAAAAATCAGCCAGCGTAATGTTAAGATGAGTGGCAAAAGACTTAAATGAGAAGAGAGGGGTAACCTTTTCATACAAAGGGCGGTGCGTGTGTGCAGCGAACTAGTCGTTGAAGTGGTGGAGACTGGTACAATTCGAATATTCAAATGCATCTGCATGTAATCAGCTGAACACTTTTCTCTCTTGTCCACATCTTGTTCTGACAGTGCATGGATTTTGTCAAAGAGCACATGAGGTTGATCACTAAAGCCGTGAAGATTCCGGGCACCTACGATTTGTGTGGGGTGAGTATCACAGAGTGGTCATTCATCACGCTATTTGACGCTGATGGCTAGCAATTGCCGTCCTCCTATTTCACCACTCTGTGGACGTCAGAGAAAGAGCGAGCGAGAGAGAGAGAGAGAGCGAAGGTGATCTCGCAATTGAATTAAGGGAATGCAGAGAGTCAGTGGGCCAAATTGCGCCGACTGCTCTCTGCTCCTTCACTTTTAGGAACTTTCTCTTCTCAACCTCTGTATCAGTCACAGAATGTGCACGAGAAGTTCAGTTGCAGTTTCCATTGCAGTTTCCTGCTCAGGCAGAGCCTGAGAGTTTGGCGCTGTCCCTTATGGTAAAGAATACCCCCAGCCACAACTCCCCTACACACACAAACAAACACGCACACAAACATGCCCTCTGTCACATACGCGCGCTCTCACATCCTCGCCTTAAACCCACGCTCTCTCACGCGCACTCAGATACACACACTCGCAGACACACACAACTCACTCTTACACACTCATACACAACTCATTCGTGCACGCACTCTGAATCCAACCGACATGCAGTTTCATACTTACACTCTCAATCACACACACACTCACACGAACATGGACACTCACACATGCCATTTCCACACAGAGAAGCACCAGCACATACACACTCACTCGCACTAACACAGACACACACACAAACACGCACACAAACAGGAAAGAAGGGTGTGTAGATGTTATAGAATTGACTTGCACAAACCACAATAGACGCTCCATAAATTTTCAGATTGAAATATCAGAGAATTTTTCTCGTTAAAGGAGGCCTAAGTGCAGACATGTACTGCTCGGCAGCAAATGATACTGTTGAAAGGTGAGAGAGGTTCCAGGATTTGAATGGTCTTCTCCTGTTCCTGTGTTTTACTCGTGGAGATGAAGAGTTAGTGTTACACCAAGTGGAAGAGGAATCATTAAAGACCAATCGCTAGTCTTCCTTATTAAACTGGAGATGAAATTGAGCGAGGCTTCTAATTAAACTAGATAAGTCGATCGAAGGATACATATGTTATTACCTAAGAACATTACATCAGGGAAGAAGCTGTACAGAGAGGGAGCCATGCTTTTTAAAGGAGTTGAAGATGTTGTCCAGAGGAATGAGACATTTTATTTTAGAATGAGACGTGAAGGCTCAGTTCCAACGCTTGAGAGTTAAATGTTAGCAAGGAAATACCGAATCAGAAAAGTAAGAAGAACCAAGAGGGGACATGAGATGTCGTTTGCAGATTCGAGAAAGGAAAAGTGTACGGTTGTCTGTAGGTATATCGGTTTAAAGAATGCCGAGAATAAGATTAGGGTCAATCAAGGATAGTAGTAGAAGGTTGTGGGTGGAGTCAAAAGAGATTGGCGAAGAGCTAAATGAATATGTCTCCTCAGGAAACATGTTGTCATGGAGGAAACTGCGATACAGGCTAATAGACAAAAAGGGATGGAGGTTCTCAAGGAGGAGGTGTTAGCAATTTTAGATACTGTGAAAACCAGTATGTCCGCCGGACCGAATGAGATTGATCCCAGGATTCCCTGGGAAGCCAGGAAGGAGAGTGCAGAGCCTTTGACTTTGATCTATATGTCGTCATTGTCTGTAGAATTAGTGCCAGAAGATTGGAGGATTGCAAATGTTGATCCCTTGTTCAAGAAGGGTAATAGAGACAACCATAGCAATTATAGAGCAGTGCGCCTTATTTCGGCTGTGTGTAAAGTCTTGGAACGGATTGTCAGGGATATTATTTACAATCATCGAGAAATGAATAAATTGATAAGAGATAGGAAATACGATTTTGTGAAATGAAGGTCGTGCCTCACCAAACTTATTGGGTTCTTTGAGCAAGTGACCGAAAAGGTGAATGATGGTAAGGCGACTGATGTGGTGGATATGGATTTCAGAAAGGCGTTTGGCAAATTCGCTACTGTGGCTATTGCATAAAATGCGGAGGCGAGGCTTTGAGGGTGATCGGGCGGTTTGAATCAGAAATTGGCTAGCTGCAAGAGACACAGAATGTGGTTGATGGGAAATGTTCATCCTGGAGTTCAGCTATTAGTGTGCACGGCAATGATCTGCGTTGCAGCAACAGTTGATTTTCATTTTTTTTCATGAATGACCTCAATGAGGGCATAGTATCATGAGTTAGTAAAGTTGTGGAAGACCTTGTGGTCGTTAGAGTTGTGGATAGTGCTGAAGGATGAAGTAACACAAATGCAGGTAACTGTGCTAATGGTACGATGCTTGGTAGTGTAGATGAGTAGAGGGATCACAGTTTCCATGAACGTTTGCCCATGGGTGTAGCCACCCAGGTTAAGAGGGTAGCTCAGAAGGCATACGGTGTGGTAGCTTTTATTATGAGAGGGACTGCGTTTCACAGCCATGATGTGATGCTGCAGGTGTACAGAACTCTGGTGAGGCTGCAAATTGCAGAATTGCTTACAGTTCTGGTTAGAAGATGGATGTGGAAGTTACAGAGAGGGTTCAGAGGACATTTACCAGGATGCTGCCTGGTATGGAGGGAATGTCTTACGAGGAAAGGCTGAGGGATTTGAGGCTGTTTTCGTAAGAGAGAAGAAGGTTGAGAGGCGACTTATTGAGACGTATAAGGTAATCAGAGGGTTAGATCTGGTGGACGGTAAGAACATTGGTATGTGTATGGAATGAGCTGCCAGAGGAAGTGTGGAGGCAGGTGCAATTGCATCATTTTAGAGGCATTTCCCTGGTACATGAATAGGAAGGGCTTGGGGGCATATGGGCCGGGTGCTGGCAGGTGTGAATACATTGTTGCTCACATCCAGGAAAACAGCGAGGTGCTTGCTCTGTGTGGTTGACGAGAGAAATGTGCTTCCATTAATGTCACCTTTGTGGATTTGCTTACAGGAACTGCAATTCTGTCCTTGGCTGGTCTGTCGACGTATAGGTGGATGTATCGGTGAAAATGGTGACTTTCCTCCTGAGCTTCGTCCATAGAAAACCCATCCAGTGTGAAGGACGTTTGCACAAATTCACTGCCAGTCGTTTTGTCGAATATTGAATATTTATGGGCCGCAGCCTGACAGGGAAATTTAACCGTTTCCATTCAACAAAACATCTGTCTTTAAAATAAAATGATATGGGAAAACTGCAGGCAAAGTGAATTGCTTCCATTTCGTAAACAATGTTCGCACGGACACGAGGGGCCGAAACATCTGTTTCGATGCTGTATACCTCTGGGACCCTTTGAACAATTCTCTATTCGTTGAGCTTGACCTTTCAGTAATAGGAGCCAAGAATAGAGACCTCCTTCACCCTCTCCCACTTATTGTGCCTTCCTGCCAAGTTGCCCATCACCCGAGACCCCAGAAAAGCACCATTCCCTTCCATGCTCCTCGAACTCAAACCTGTGATGACTGACATTCACTGAAGTCATAACCAGACTGACTAATTGTCTGCACTTAATTCGGATCCCTCCTCATTTTTTGTCACTGCATTCACCCCCATAATAACTCAGGGATAAAACTGTGCATCATCTCAACCTTGTCACCGTGATTCCAGCATGTTCACCTAAAGGGTAAGATGCTGGTTAAATGTTCACGCAAATTGGTAACCAATGGAGAAAATAGTGCCCGATGACGTCGATACCACATGTGCAGATGAGTGGGTGAATTGCTTCAAACTCCCAGCTGCCTTGACCTTTCGATCTCTTTGCGTCATTTAGAGTGCTTATTTCTACGATGTCATGGCACCTCCCAGCCCCGTCTTACCTTTACAGTGTCGTCCACACCATAACGTTTTACGGATGGCTTATGTCTCTCAAATCAGTTCTGCATTTTCCTGACATGTCTGCATTTTGTCCATTCCTCCGTCTTTCAGAAAGTTTGCTTTTATGTGTGGCATGGCTGGATCGAACAATATTCTGCAAAATTAAAAATGCACTTCCACGGCAAGGTATCACAACGACATTGAAGCAGAATAAAAAGTGATTATATATTTGCTTCGAACTCTCATTGAGGAACAGCAACAATAGTTCAGTCTTTCTGCCTGTTGTAAATTTTTATTTATGTTCTTTTGCCTGCCTTTACAGTTTGTCAGTAATCACTCGCACATCACACTCACTACCGTTGTGTGCAGGTTGGTTATCAAACTAGATTATTGCCTCGCCCTTACCGTCCACACTAATGCATCCCTCTGGGTGTGCTGTGTACAGTTCTGGGCAGCACGTTGTTGGAAATGTGTTGGAGAGAGTGCAGTGGAGGGTTCACAGATCGCTTCGAAACCGAGTTTTTAAAATGGGAGGACGAAATTTTGTAGGGGAGAGCGGAAGGCAAGAGAGGTTTGGATAGAGGATTTCAAGACTATGAATTCTTAGCACAGAATAGCCATTAAAACATTGTCTACCTTTCTTTAAAAGGCCAATGAGTGAGATGGCTCAGTTTTATAATTATTTTCAACGGATGTTGTTGAGACAATAAATTTCTCATCCAGCCAGTAGTTACGTGGTGGAATGTTGAGTCAGCAAATGTTGGGAAGGCACGTTCACTTGAATACATTCAGGAGAATGCTTTGGATGGGAAATCAGAAGTAATAATCTTGAGTCATCCTGACATCGCTGCTTTTGGGATGCAACTGCTGTGCTTGCTGCCTGATACCAAACCGTCTGCTTTGAGAGCCATGTCCCTGATGTCATACACACTTTGTTGGTGTGAATGTACCCCTTGACTATTGGCTGGCTGTTCACCTTCTACCTGAACCAAACAGTCGGGGCTTTATAACCTCAGGGCTTCCGTATATTTGGATCATGTCTTTAGACACTTATTCCCTTCCCCCGTCCAGCAGAAACTAACATGATCATCGATCTTGATTGACCGTTGCTGCTCCTCCTTCCCTCGACAGCCTATTGGAAATGGAACAGGATCTAAAGCAGTATCTCTTTCGATAGTGAATGGCCAGAACCTGGCAGTATTCTTGCCTCGTCATCTCACTATTGCACTCCCATTCCTGCCATTGCAATCCTACACCATTGTTTTACTGCGACCCCGCTCAAACCTCTGCATAAATTGCAACATCCGCCGACATTTCTGCCATCTACAAATGGAGCCCATCACCAGTGATGTATTTCCCTCCACTCCACTATCTGCTTTCCGCAAAGACCGTTTCCTCCACGACCACCATGTTCGGTTCACGCTTTGTAAAAAAATCGCCTTCCCCTCCTGGCACCTTCCCCTACCACCGTAGGAATTGTAAAACCTGCGCCCACTCCTACCCCCTCACCTCCGCCCAATACCCCAAGAAGCCTTCCATACCTATCAACATTTCACCAGAGCTTCCACGCATGTCATTTACTGTATCCGTTGCTCACAATGCGGTCTCCTCCACACTGGGGAGACTGGACGCCTTCTGGCAGAGTGTTTCCGAGATCTTCGCCGGGACACCCGCACCAATCAACTGCACCGCCCCCTGGTCAAACATTTCAACTCTCCTTCCCACGTACAGGCCCTGGGACACCTCTATTGCCACTCCCTCACGGCCCCACGCCTGACGGAACAACGCCTCATCTTCAGCCTCGGAAACCTTCAACGCCAGGGCATTGATGTGGACTTCACCATTTGCCTCATTTCCCATCCCCCATTTTACCCCAGTTCCGCTCTTACAGTTCAGATACGTCCATAAGTCATATCTCTCCTGAAAAACTTCATTCCCACCTATCTGCTACACCGTCCTCTCTAACTTATCACCATCAACGCCACTTCCATCCATCTATTGCACTCTCAGCTGCATTACCCCTTCCCCCCATCCGATTTTATCTATCTACACCCGAGGCTCCCAGCCTCATTCCTGATGAAGGGCTCCTGCCCAAACCTTGTCCTGCTCCTCGATTGCTGCATGACCTGCTGCGCCTTTCCAGCACCACGCACTCTTGACACGCTTCTCCTCTCCATCCACTTTACTCAAAATTCCCTCAGGCTCACGAACGTCCTGCGCCCCCGTTTCAAATGCCCACACGTCCAGGAGAGTGCACTGGAAACATTTACTGCTTACATACTGAGTCCCAGGCGCCGGAAATACTCCCGGATTTCTCCTCCGAAATTATTAGACTGGGAGGAGCAACCCATAGCTTTGAGGTCACCTGTGAGTTCCCCACTGTGGTTAGCCTTTTTATACATCAAGTAAAGTCAAACCATGTCGACTACTTTAGAGCCCCAACTTTTCTTGACCGAACAAACGATGACTCCTAAGATAAAGACCTCCCAAACTCTAATTGATAACTGTTGTATAAATACTCAACTGCCTTGTTCCTACAACCTGAAATTTCCACTTTCCTCATGATACTGTGGAACCAAAATTTCCCTCAGGATGTCTGTACCTGACAGTTCCTTAATATTCCTTTAATGGAGTGAATACCCTAAGTCTGCTCCTATATAACAGACTTAAACATGCTTTAATTTTTTCAGTGTTTTCAGTGCTCTATACTATAACTCAGGCAGAGGGCCCATGTCACCGCCTGGGTTTAATTTATTTTCCGTCCTATCTGACAATTTTAATTGAACAGCGAATACACAGGCGCTTTTGCCAGTGCAGTTACAATGCAGACAACAATGAGTGTTATTGCATGTAGTTCACAGTTTGCAAGAACAGTTACAAATGCAGTTGGCTGAATGGGGCATTAAAATAACTTCCTCAGTGAGCAGAAAACGTCACGACGGCAAGGTTGTGAAAGAACATGCATTGTTCAGCCGTTGATATAGCCTTAAATTCAGGTAAATCATTGTAACAGGCTGCATAGTTATAAACTCACTACTGAAATTTAATGCTGAAGAAAATCTTCCAGGGAAATACATAATCTAGAATTCAATTCATACATTGTAAGTTGACTAAATCGCTGTGTATTATGTGCCTGTGCAAATATCTAAATGAAGATAGACCAATCTGCAAATGAAGAGCAGAGAGAATTGTCCTCAGTTCCACACCGTTTACAATAGAACGTATAGCGTTATTAGAGAACGTGGTAGCTCTTGTCATCGGATCGGAAATCATTAATGAGCTCAGATGGCCTGGTAAGATGTCAAAAGGATAAATTGACACGCATTCTCTTCACGATGCAAGATCGAGACTTGATGAAGAACACAGCATTGAAATTGAATGTGAAATGAGCAATAGCAAGAAATACTTGAAGCATCATTGTGGGTCATGTTCTTGGCATCTGGGAGGATAAAAAATTTCAGGTTTGGCAATTGGTTCATATAATTGAAATCCCCCTCAGTCTAGAATCCAAGCCTCACTAAATGTATTGAAAATCAGGGCATTGGATAATGTTAAATGAATATAATCGGAATGCTGCAATAAAATTATGAGCATACCTTGTTCGCATAATCTAGTACGATCTATCATACTTACTAATTATAACTGAATTGCAATTAATATAAAATTTATTATCACTATCTTTCCGACCTGACAGAGGACGTATTGCACAGTGATCAGTTAGTTCAGATTGAGACGGCTTTTTCTGTGAACAGGATATTGTGAATAGAACACTGCACATTGCTTTTCCATGTTATTGAATAAATATAGTTTAGACTGAGTAAATAGAAATTGCTTCAGACTGCGATTTAGAGCAGTGGTCATCGTTACATTTCTAGTCTGTTCTTAGTGCTGCCAAACGTTTAAAGGTTTCAGGAACACCAGATATTCCTTGGTACCTTGTAAAGAAAAGATCTGAAGCATGGATACAGTCACAGTTGCTCATTTTACCGAACACTCCCTGCATGTGTGTCAAATTTCTAGTTAGCAAGGTTGTTTGTTTTCATTTGATGTCAGCTAGAACTTAATACAAACGTCATATGTAACCGAAATATTTTGAAAATTACATCGTCATTCACAGAATGCATGAGATGAATTGTTTACACTGTCATACAGATGTACAGGACGTCAAAAATCACTTCAGACTTGTGTTATGAAGGTGGATTCGTAATGTTCCTTTAAGAGCGTTGAAAAGCTAGCAAGGACTGAAAGAACTACAAAAAGTCCGGCAGACGGTAACATTGTAACATTTCTTCGAAACGGTTTGAGGAGCTGGATTATGTTGAGACAAACACAAATTCAGTTTCGTCCAATCAGTTTAAATTATACCCCAAGACACCAAACTTCAATCACGATTCAATTGAGTATTCTGATAATATTAAAACATAAGTAATGATCTGGTACTTGGAGTTTAAACAGATATTTTGAACAGATGGTCAGCGTGACAAAGATAATTGCCAAAAGACCATGAAATGTCGGCTGCGAGTCAGGGGTCTCTGAGAGGTATCTGTCTGGAGAAGGATTTCGCACAGAAAATCATGGAACCCGACCGGGATTAACAATCTGCAGATTAAAATCGACTGATGACACTCGCCACGCTGACTGGTTATTTAACTTGATTATTTTTCAGCAAGTCGTAATCAGATTTTTAAAATAATCTGACTCGTATTGTAGACGGGAGTTAAAAGATAAGTTTAAGACGAAGGAGTTATAAAATAGTTGTTAGTTAATACTACCTAATGACTTAAAACAACTAACCTTGTTCAGTTTTGCTTTAAATAGTGACTTAGAGGATAATTCGTTGCCTCTCGATTTTGAACAGATTACGGGATGAATCATTCCTGTGTTGCGTGTGTAAATTAGCAGAGAGGTTTACGCCGTGTCATAACAGTTTGGGGCTAATTTGTAGATTTTGGCTCTTGGCTCTGAACAGGTTTTGACAGATTCAGTCTGATATTTGGACAGATTTGAATAGATTTGGGTTTTGAAAAAAGCTCAATATATTTAAACACTTACACGTTAATGTCCTAGATATTAAAATAAAACATCGGTGAGACGATTTGTTTATTGCTGGTGACTTGTGGTTGATTCAATTAGAAGTGCGAGAAGTAGCCCTTAAAATTGCTGAATACCATCTGAGATTCACATATAATTCTCAAATTTGCTGGGAATGTTTAGAAGGAAAGAACAAGCCACAGTTTTAGAATTAGCAGCTAAGTTAGATTTGGGTTTAACCAAGGAGAAAAGAAAAGCAGGAAGTGTAAGGGAGTTATTCAAAAACTTGTATGTCAGAGAATGAGGAAAGTGCAGTAGAGGTACAAAAATTGCAATACACCTGAGGGAAATTAAAGTAGAAGATAAACAAAGGAAGAGAAAAAGAAGAAATGGGAAAATAGAGTGTAGATAGAGAGTCAGAGAAAGAGAAAGAGAAAGAGAGAGGGAAAGAGAGGGAAAGACGGTGCCTGCCAGAGCAAAGAGATAGAAGGAAGGGAGAGATAAAGAGAAAGTAGAAACCGAGAGAAAAAGAGAGACAGCGAGAAAGAGAGAGAGAGAGAGAGTTTGAACATGAGAGTTTGACACTTAGTCAACAAAGTCAAATTAACAGGGAGGACCTAAAACAGAACGTAGTAATGTATACAACTATGTCGAACCTCTGTCACATTTTTGATGAGAAAGATGTTGAATTTCTTATTTAGTTCATTGAACTAATGGCCAGGGAGTTCGAGTGATTAGAGGATATGTGGGTAATGCTATTACAGACTACACTGTTAGGCAGAGTTTGGGAGATATTTGCGAGCTGTCAGATGAGAGGTCAAATGAATATAAGGAGGTCAAACAGACTATTTGAAGTGCTTATGAATTGGTACCAGAAGTGCACGATAGCGGTGGAGAAACATAAAGAAGGAACCAGGTCAGACTTATGTTGAGTTCGAAACAATTAAACATCGTCATTTTGATGGATCAACGCGTGCCTTGAAGATGGATTGGACATATGAGGCTACAGGAAAGACGATTCTGGTGGTGGAGTTTAAAAAATCACTTCCAGAGATGGTAAGAATTCACCTATTTGAACAGAACTTTCAGGAAGTGATGAATATATTTTGGTGTATAAGACGTGATTCCAGGCAGAATCTTGTCGTGGGAGGAATGGAAGGTGGGACAGGAGGAGATCCTCCACTATAAAGCCAAGAGTAGCGAACACTGGTAAGAGTTTACCACAGGTTAAAGAAAAAGTCCATGAGGGGGCGAAGGAGATGAAAAGCCTGACTTGATTCCACTATGGTAAATTAGGACACAAAAAGTCACAGTGCTGGTCGTTAAAGAGAGGCACTGTGGGAAAAGATGCAGCAAAAGAAGGCAAGCCAGTGTCATTAATGAAGTTCGTAAAGGAAACCCCAATAAAAGCCAAGGGGCAGCAGGACGTTGCACAGCCCAGGCAGTGGCTGGGAATTGAGTTAGTACCTGATCTCGAAAGAATTCGCCTGTGTGTGTAAAGTTTATGCTGAACGAACTGGGAGAAAAGGACAAGAAGTTATAATTTTGAGAGATACCCGATCTAACCGGTCGCTGATCATAAGGGATGAGTGATCTTTCTGATTGCTCATTTCACTCATATTGTAGTGGTGGCTTAACTTTCATTTGAGTGGTATCTTGATAAAAGCTGATTTATCGTGTTTGTGCATATGTTTATCCATACCTTCCGGAATTAATTAATACACCGGAGGAAAGTGCCGTGTTTAGAGGCGTTTCTGGAGTGGAGCAGGGCTGGGGGTGGAGGAGAGTGGTGGTGGTGGTGGGGGCGTGGAACGGTTTGTTGTTTCTGATGTGCTTACCTGAGACTGTGATAAATTCTGGGCTACATGCACGGAAATTTAGCGTTCCCTATGTAAGATTTGGTTGGACTGACAACCGAAGACTGAGGAATTTACAGTGTGACTGATTGACAGAGTCTTAGTTCCAGGAATTCAGCTCTCTGTTGGGAATGAATTAGCACATTTCAAAGTGTGAGTGACTCCCCTTTTTGTGAAGAAGCCCAAGGGAAACCAAGAATATGAAGAGTTAAAGCAGAAATATGCTGATATTTTCTCAGACTGTGTACGAACCAGATCCCACTATCAGAAGTCACAGCGCAAGCAAGAACTAAGAATATAGATGAACGATTTGACGCAATGGTGTGAGACAAACCTGAACAGGTAGCGGGTCAGACAGAGGTTTTCAGGTCCTAAAAGAGTAAAATCCTTGCAACAGGAAGACAAAACGGTAAAAGATGTACATTGGACCCATATTCCGATGAGGAGGCCGAATGCACTCCTGAGGGTAATTATCGAAAATATATTTTTTTAAACAGAAATGGCAGGATAGTGCAGAGGAGAGATGGGCTGAAATGCACCAGATTGGGTTGCCGGTAACTTGGATAGGGGGTGTTATGTGTAGCACTCGACCAAACTGTAGGAGGACACATAGTGGTTTGAAAGAATTAGACTCAGGCACAAAAACGTATTCGTTGGGCTAGAATGCACAAGGATGTGGTTATCTTTGGCCGTACCTGCCATACACGCCAAAATAGTTAGCAAACCAGAGGTTTTATTGAGTCCAGCACCTTTGTTCAAATTCCAGCATTTGAAGAACATTTCACTTGCGTTATATTGACTGTGTAGGTCCACAACCGAGAACCAGAAATGGGAACCAGTACTTGCGATCCATAATGATTGGGGTTCCCGCATTTCCAGAGGCAATTCCATTACGGAGTTTCAAGGCAAAAAGGTTGGTCGTGAAATTAGTAGCTGTCTTCTCACTGTATGGGCTATGCAGCGAGAGTCAGTCGAATGAATGAGCACATTTTACTGCTAGGCTGTTTAAGTAGGCATAGCTCAGATATACAGCACTTTAAATCAAGTGCGTATCATCCTGAGTGATGTTTAGAAATGTGTTATCAGACATTGACGACCATGTTGAGAGCATACTGTCAGGATTACCCGAATAATTGGGATAATGGTATCCCATCCGTATTGTTTGCCATTGCAGATGCGCCAAACGAATCGACACACTTTGCAACCTTCGAGTTAACATTCGGACATGCAGTGAGAGGACCTTACTAATTAATTAAATATAAATTGACAGTAGCAAATTCAGAGATCTCACACTTAGATTATGTCTTGGAGTTGAGGGAACGATTAAATCGAGTATGTAAGTTAGCTCAACAGTACCGAGCGAGGGCGCAACCCACAATGAAACAGGTCGCAGATGAAAAATCAGAGAATCGAACGTTTACCCAAGGGGATGACGTTTTACTGCTATTACCAGTGTTAGCAGATGCCTTCAAAGCATGGTTTCTTGGTCGCTATGAAAATGAGAAAAATAAATGAGACAGGTGAACTATCTAGTTAAGATGCCAGATTTAAAAAAAAAACAACAGTGTTGGGTATGTCACGAGCACGTGTTGAAACCGTATTATATGTGAGAGAAAGAACTGGAGAAACACATTTTAGTTACTGCCCCGCAGAGTGAGGAATCAAATTCAGAAAGTGTGGATTTTGATGGGCCTCAAAATAAGTTGAAAAAAAAGTCCTTGTGGAGTGGGGTAGATTAGTAAACTATCTGTCGCAGAAGCAAAGAACGCACCAGAACTTTTTGTTACTTCAGTGTGAGGGCAGATGTCAGAATCAAATGGGAACCACTAATGCTATTGCTCATGATGTGGACGTTGGGTTTGCTCCTCCAATAAAAGAACATGCGAATCGAATTTCCCCTTCAAAGGCAGACACGTCCTGAGTTAGGTGGAGACCATTCTCAACGGGGATTGAATCAAGCCAGAGCGAGTGGAGTTCGCCGATCGTCTTACTTCCCAAACCGATCGGGACTCAACGATTTTGCGTCGATTATTAGAAGGTCAACGCTGGAACAGAATTGGATATATCATCCGACACCAAGTTTGGAGAACTGCATGGAAAAAGCTGTACAAGCTATTAACATCACCATGTTAGAACTCCTGCGTGGTTATTCGCAGGTCCCTTCATCAGAGATGATGAAATAAATGTTGGCTATTTTAATGGAGGAGAAAGTGAGAACTGCAGATGCTGGAGATTCAGGAAGGGCTTATGCCCGAAACGTCGATTCTCCTGTTCCTTGGATGCTGCCTGACCTGCTGCGCTTTTCCAGCAACACATTTTCAGCGGCTATTTTAATGCCAAGTGATGCGATTCGGAAGGGAGGATGGACCCACCACATTCGAAAGACTCATAAACAGAGATATGGCTTGGTTAAAAAAGTGCAATTTAACTGGATGATGTTGTAATCTTTGGTGAGTCTTTGAAAAATCGCATGGTACAGTGGGAGAGGTCATTGAACGACGAAGAATAGCAAAACCTGTAATAAACTTCCACAAAACTGACTTGGCGAAAGGAGTGGTGACTTTCTTGAGACATAACATCGGTCTTGGAAGTTTGATCTGAAGATCAGCAATGGAGAGGTACCATTAACAGATTTAATGAAGAAGAACAGAGAATATCCGCGAACAAAACAATGCATTTGCTTATTTAAATGCAATATTAACCATCATGTCAATTTCAATTACAATAAACTTTTCGAATCCTTCAAAGTTGTTATAGACATTGGAGTTTTCGCTGTATTGCTGGTGGAAGATGATCATAGCATTGAACTGCCTGTTGGTTTCTTCTCATAGAAACTCAGCATCTAGCAGAAAAAAAACTCCATTACCGAAAAAGAATTATTGAGTCCATATGACCTTATAACATTGTAATGCGCACGTCACAAACAACGTGTCAGAAACAATTCTGTTCATAGATTACAAAACCCTGACATTCTTAGAATGCTTTCAAAACAGGATTATGAGCATATTTCTTTTGAGTCTTATGTTACACACTTTTAATTTACAAACATAAATGTTTCGAGTTGTAAGAATATAATTGCAGATGAGCTTTCGCAGGTTTAACTGATAAAATTTAGATGAGATTAGTTTCTATCCAATGTTTGTGCACGCATACACACGTACACCCGCGCAAACACACACACACAAGTTAAGATGAATTTAGATTAAAGTTCTATGTATGTCATAGGAAAACAAAGAAGCCATCTTTTCTTTATGTTGATTTATTTGTAATGAAAGGGGGAGTTGTATAAAGTTGTCAAGATATACTGTACCTTTCAGGGAGCTGAAACGTCTGGCGGGCACAGAGTGTATTGAAAGAATTAAAAATGTAACATTTGATTTTAAAGCAAGTGCTTGGAGTCACATTTTGGTGGTATACAATAATTAAAATTCGGACAATTAATTTCAGTTATGCCCCATATACCATAATCCATTTGCATTTGAATTTTACTCTTTTCGACTACATCAAACCAAAGAGCCAGTCCAATGTCTTCGGGGCTCATCGCCAGTATTTGAACAGTTTGGTTCTTGGATTCCTTATTTGGATAGGTTTAGATAGATTCGGTGTGTGATTTGGACAGATTTGAGTATCTGTGGCGTGTGAGAAAACCCAGTAGATTTAAAACCTTGCAGGTTAGTGCTCTAGATACTGAAATGACATTAGGTAAGAACATGTGTTTACTTTTGGTGACTTGTGGTAGGGAAAAATAACAGTGAGAGAAATGAATCCTAAAATTTGGAAAGAGTTTTTGGGATTTTAAGATGATTCGCAAATTTGCCACGAAAATTTAGAAGGAAAGAAAAAGGCCGTACTTTTAGAACAGCAAAAAACAGCCAATCACCAACAGACTACCAGCAGAATAGCTCTCTGAAATGTACCTGGTTCCACGAACGTTTTGCAGTAGAAGACCGAAGACGACCTACAGAAACGTCCAAAGGACTTTCGAAACCAAAGACAACAAATGGTTTCGAAAATCGATTTTTCATAAATTTAAGGAGGATTTTATCATACCAGTATTTTAGATTGTAAAGTAAAAATTGTAATAAGAGAACGGAGTTGTAACAAGTTGTTGTTTAGTGTTCTCTTTTGGGATGAAAGAATAAAATTGTCATTTTTTTCTTCTTTAAATATTGATATTTGGGTAAACTCTTTGCCACTCGAAACTGAAGAGATCACGGCACGATGCGAGCTTTCCTGCGTGTCTGGTTTAAATTTGCAGATGGGTTTACCCTGTGTCGTAACACTACCAACGCTAAGTATTACATAAAACAAAATCCTGGAGAAACTTCACACGTCTGACAACAGCTCCGCAGAGAGAAAGCAAGTAAATTGTAGAGACAAACATGGTTCGTCATAATTACTCAATGGAAAGGAAACAGTATATTTTAAAAAAACAAACATACATAGTTGCATATGGATGTTTGTGTACGGGGAAGACGTTCTCAGGGGGACAAATACAACAGGACAGAATATGACGGTTGTGCCCAAAGCATAAGACAAAGGGAGTGAAAATAGTCAGAAAGGGCATTTAGAAATATAAAATACCCTTAAATATGAGATGTAAAAATGAGAAAATCTGTCTGCTTTACTTCTAGTAATACAAAGAATGTAGAAATGAATATAGCTGTGTTGGATTCCCATCAACAGAAATTTTGCTGTGAAGTTACTCAAATGAAAATTGAGTGCAAGACGGTATGAATTGCTTCAACGGAAAACAAAGTGTTTACCCTCTGCATGCGTTGAGCTTCTTGAACATTGTAATTTTAGAGTTAAAGAGCAAAGAACGGTACAGCACCGGAACAGGAATTGCCAAGATTACCCCAACAGATATTGCCTTTCTAGACTAAATATCGTTTGCCTATATGTGCTCCGTATCCCTCCTTTGCCTGACTGTTCAGAAATCTGGCAAGATACCGGTTAAATGTAGCCATTGTTTCTGCCGTCACGATCGTCCAGATGTGTATTCTAGGCACTTAGCACTCTCTGCGTACAAAGTCGAGACTCGCCTCTCTCAGCTCCTTTCGTCACAAGTGCTTGCCTCTTAACGCTATGTTCCCACGTATTTGATATTTCAAACTTGGGATAAAAATAAGACTCGAACTATCCATTAATCCAATCCACGTCTAATGTTCAAAGCTTTTATCGGATTGCCCGTCATCCTCCAACTTTTAACTGAATGCAATCAAGTTTAATTATCAAATCTATACTCACACCTAATACATTGAAAACCGGGCAACATCCCGTTATCCAGCTGTGTAGCCTCTCCAAAGACTCCACATCCCACTGACCGTGTGACAAAGAGAATTATACACAATATTCCAAAATGGGCCGATATTAAGTTCCATAAATCGGCAATATACCTTGCTAAATATTATACCCGATTCCCAAATAACGAAGACATGTATGACATATGCATTCTTGACGATCGTTACTATTTTTACTAACACTTCCAGGAAACTGGGGACTTCGAAGCGAGCATCCCTTTGTCTGTTGATGCCATGGTTGATGCAAGTTACCGATATTTTTCTCCTGCATTAGATATCAGACTTACGTCATCACCAAATAACTTTTCTCTGCACAGGTCTCGAGCCCATTTACGCGATTCTGTCTTGTTGGCAATCCTCATAACAGTGCTTAGCTACCACAATCTTTGTACTAATGGAAATAAATTACTAATCAGGGCACCTGCATTCTCGTCCAAATCAGTTACAGGTTACCGAGCACTGTTCCTTGTGGAACATACTTACCAAGAATTACAGTCTGAAAATTATCGTTCCAATGTACGTTCAGTCTTCTAGGACTAAGGCTTCTTTGAATCAATGTTAGTATCTTACAGTAGATCTCATGTGACTTCACATTTTTTATCGGCCTGACTGGAAGAACTTTGTCAAACGTTTTCCAAATGTTCACAAAAGCAACATACCTTGCTCTGTGCTCATTAACCATCTTTGTAATTTCCTCAAAAAAATCCAGTTTGTGAGATGCGACCTTCTCTGCACATAGACGAACTGGCTTTTACTAATAATAATGTGCAGGTGCCGGTGTTGGACTTGGGTGAACAAAGTTAGATATCATACAACACCAGGTTATAGTCCAACAGGTTAATTTGGAAGCACTAGTTTCCAGAGCGCTGCTTCTTCAGCAGATCATTTTCGGAGAAGATCATTAGACACAACATTTTATCACAAAAGATTGCAGTGCCATGCAACAGAGGTGATATGTGGAACAAGTCTAGATTGTTGTTAAGTCTTTCATGTAAAATATTGAAAGCTCTCCTACAGTGTGGAAACAGGACATTTAGCTCAGCAATTTCACACCGACTCTCTGATGACCATTGCACTCAGACTCACCTCCAACCTGCAGGGTCCTCGTAACCCTGCACTTCCGTTGGCTAACCTACATGCTTCTGGATCCTGTGGGCAATTTAACATGGCCAGACCACGTAGGCAGTGCGTTTTTGGAGAAGACCGCAGCACACGGAGAAAACACAAACACACATCGGGAGAACGAAAATATGCTCCAAACAATTCAGTTGTACAAATTCTGGTCTTAACCCGTGACCAGTCTCTGTGAACCAGCACTGAACCATTCCACCACCCGAAGGGTATGCGCCTGAGATAAAAACTGATGTCTCCGTAATATCATCAGTCACCATCTTCCCACACGCGCTCTAATTTTCAATTCTGTAGTCGATGTCATGTCCAGATTATCTATTCCGTGCAATCAATTGGATTAGCAGTTTTCTGACCAGAACAGTAAATGCACATGAACATGTTTTGATCTGAAACGAAGCCAATTCGCTTAGGAAATTTGGCATAACTTTTGGTTCGCATATCTAGACTTTTTGTCCTTCAAAAATACATATTTTCAAAACATCGACTTATTTCCCGACATTTTGGACTCCAAATATTTCCGAAATGTTTGACAAATATAAAAGTAAGTGGACTTGATTGTACTGTTTACTTATCCTCCTTTTCGACATAAAGATCGATATTTCCAACTCACCAGACCGATGGTAGATCTTAATATTGAAGAAGGATGGACTGATTACCGACACTCCCTCTGCTCCTTCCATCATTACTTCCATAATTAATGCGACTAAGTAGCAGCAAGACGGACTAAAAATTATTAACACGTGATAGTGTTACAGACCAAGACAGGTCCGATTGTATATGTGAAGAAGGTAGCCTCGATCCTAACCTTGCTAACTGTTTTAAGCAGATGTACAGTGGATATTCCAGAAGTGATGCAGTTGGCCCAACCATTCAGATTTAATTAACCAGGAATGAATTTACTGAACGAAACATGAGCCAAAGAGAATTGCATTTCGAATAACTTAACTTGTCTGAAAACGGAACTGAATCAATGACAACTTAATCATACAGTTGGAATTAATTGCAACTTTCCATAAGCCCAACTTTTTCAATGAAAGGTAAAATAAAATACGAATTCTTACTGGACGATACCAGAGAAATGTTCGCAGCACCTTCTCTGGGTTTATATCTAAAACTTGATCAGCAGGTGCAAATAAAATCTAATGAAAACAACACTTGAAGTGGGATAAGTGGGCATCCTCTTTCGTTGCACAAGTATTTTCGAAAACAAAACATAATTTAAAGTCTTTTCCATCTAGAATGTTCCATACGTATCGGAACCTCAGCCTTTATGACTCCTGCGGAAAAAAGCCAACGACAGCTTTTCCTTATTAAAGGAGCAGCATTGCCACAATAGAAAGGATTTCGATGGAAAACGGTGAATTGTAACTGATCGTGCATTGACGGGAGTTAACGTCAGTCTGCATGAATCCTAATTTTCTCATTAGCCGGAATCCATCTTCTATTAAAAGGGATGCTTATGCGTGTGTTTTCCCAAAGTAACAGAGGGAGCATTGTGTGCGACACAATAAGGAATCTTCAGCTGCACAGTGAGGGGCAGGCAGACCAGAATCTGACAGCAACAGACTGAAATATTAAAGCAATGGATCGAAGTTTGTTTTTGGGTCTTTATGGTACTTTTTAAATTTGGCCATTCTTAGCAATGCGGATAAGGCTTATACTTTGGGTGATGCAAGCTGGTTGCTATCCTCGCAATTGTTGGTCTTCCTGGTAAGTTACTCCTTCTGACTATTAATTCAATAAACAATTGCACAACGTTAATATTTCGTTATTAAAACTTTGTCAACATGGGAACAATTGCCATCATTTCGCCTTGTAAACCCCATTCTTTGTCAAGCAAGTAAAAGTCCATTATCTGAAGAGAAACCAGACTGTTCAAACGTGATAAGTGTTATTGCTCTCAACTTATTTAATTTCTATCAGCATATAGTAGCCTGCCCAATTCGTTTCACTATCTGCTTTCGACACGAATGTTCCAATTCTCCTCTCACGATACTTGCACTTGCGTAAATCGACTGGAAGCTTCAAACCTTCAGATAGCGTTAGCAACGGATTGCGATAGTGTAGCTTTCCGAGTAATCCAGATCCCAGGGCAAGTGCAAAATAAATGGACTCAAAATCACCACGTCGCTGCTAGCTAAAATTTTATACATATTATATGTAAACATACTCCCAGAGACACACGCACACATACTTTCACACACGATTGCATACATATATGTATGCATGTGTGTGTAAGTGTGTGAGTGCGTGCGTGTGCGCATATGCAGATATGAGCAGTCTCTATTAGTTGCAGAATCTACATCACAATGCAGTTTTTTAATTCGCTTCAGAAAAGGCCTGCCTTGCTTACTCTGTGCAAAATCTGAATACAGGGCCGCACAAATATCAAGTTTAACTGTTATTTGTCCTCCAGTTTGGCGAAAGCAGCCACTGATTTGGTCGAAATCGGGATGGACAAAAACATGCTGCACCGCTCGTGTTGTGCTAAAGCTCTTATGAAACAAAACTAAAATACACGAGTACCCTTCCTCTCTCATTTCCATTCTATCAGAAAAAACACACTTTCACTTCCGAACGCATCGAATTCTCTGCCTAAATTGACTTTTATTTCTCTCTGTGTATCCCGCCGCTCAACTTTGTGCTTTGCTTGACAGGCATCAGACATTCGAGTTGAAAATCGGAAGGAAATGATGTGAGATACACTGTCAACCACTTCTTTGGATTAAAGATCTGTCCATTTTGGAGTTTCAGAGGAGCAATGACCTGGAAATTTTGGGGAGATGCTGTGAATGATTTTCTGCATTGTTGTAGAGCTGTGATGTATTTTCAAAGAAGATCTGAATGTTAACTGACAAATTGAGCAAACAATGCAACTGGGACAAATTTTCTATTAAAAGTGAGGAGGTGGAAATTTGATGGTCGACGTACTCTAAGGTTTCCAGTGTCACTTTTCAAATTTATCGATAATCCCGGAGTCCATTGTAACACAATTGTCATCTGAAAAAGGTGTGCTTTCGAAGGTGTGCCGTGCTGTTCAACAAACTTGGAGTCTCACACAACGGTGAGGATATTGATGCCCAATCCCACAAATGTCACTGCTTCATTGCCTTTCTATGCGCTTCACATTCGAAGGCAGATGTGGGCTTATTGCAATATGATGTCCAATAATGTTTCTAAATGTTGGATCTCATGACGCATGGGAGAGGTGAAAATACCGTTTATATCTTCGTGAAGGGCTGTCAAAAATCTTCCAGTAGCATCAGTGCACTAAGTATTTTTTTTCAATCAATTTGTTCATGGAATGTGAGAAACGTTTCTGGGACAGAAGTCAGCTTTAGTCCCTAGTTGCCTGAAGAAAGCTGGTATTTGGTGTGATCATGATCCACTGCCCTTATCCAGTAGAATGGATGTGTCTGTCGGTTCAGACCGTGCTGATTTATTGTTTGCCAGCGCATTTTGTAAACTGAACTCACGAGGAGTTGCTTGAAGCCTGCAGTAATGAAAAGAAGGTAATTTAGAAAGAATTCTGGGAGATCACACATATCTACTCGGCAATTTGGTCATGGAGATCTGACATTCTTTTGCATTTATATTTATGTTTACATTTTATTGCAATTTGTCCTGAAGTACAGAAATACAGGGTTGCAGTGAAAAAGGGTGCAGTGTAAAAAGACAAAGCACCGGGTTAGGTAAGGGTACCTTGTTATAAAAAGATTAGATGCAATGCAGTCAGTGTAATAAAGTTAAAAAATGAAGCATTACGTCATACAACAAGTAGAAAAATGAAGAAACAAGGTAACAGCAATCATTAATGTATTTCTTACTATAAATTGTTAAACTTAAATACATGGTTTAATGATCAACATATGTTATTGAGTACTTTTCATTGAAAAAATTATTACTCCTCTGTTTCTGTTATATACGCTGCTGTTTTCTTCTTCCAAAAATAGTTCATTCACCTCCTCAACAAGAACCTATCCACATCTGCATTACAAACAAATGAAGAATCCATCTCTATCGAACTCTGAAGTATATAAGAAGATAATGATTGATCAGCTGAGTGGAACAAGGTATGAGAAATAGAAGAATATATGTTTAAGTGTGATTTATTCCTGAGGAGTTATCAAGAATTGATGAGGTCACAGAGAATGAATACAATGCGGTCGGATCTTGTGTTTTATGCAAAAATCGTGAAACATTTTTGTTCAGATATAGCAAGTAATAAGGAACTTTTTGTTTATCTGAGTTTTTATAAACAGAACTGAATATAGATTTAGAGGGCAGTGCATTATTATACAGGGTTCCAGGGATTTAGTGAGCTCGGTTGGCTGGATGTCCAATTTGCAGTGTAGAATAAGGCCAATTGTCCGAAGGATAAAAAGTTATGATCAGGGTAGCATGCCTACATTGGCGCCTATTCACTGGCGAATTGCCAGACGGATCGATGTTGGGGCTGATGTTACTTTTAATAGAATGACATGGGTGATGGAAGCGATTGTAGTCACTCCTTATTTGCAAGTTGAACAAAAATTAATCACGAAAGCAAATCATGAGGTTTTCACACGAACTCAGTGATGGGATGCAACGTGGCAAATTATTGGATTATATGCTAGCTAATGGAAAATTATGCGTGAATAAGAACAGATTAGCTCAATGCTGTGACCGGAGAAAATATTCTCAGATTAAAAGATCCCAATTTATGACAGGGACAATGATGACTCCTTCTTTCAAAAAACGGTGAATGAAAGAGTTTTCAAGATGTGTCTGTAATTAGAGTCAATTGAGGATCTGTCAAACACAATCCTGAAATCTTCAGTAACATTCCCTGTTCCGTGAAGAAGGGAAGGCCGACACACAGTGCATACTTCCATCCAACTTCACTGGGAATTCCCGCATTTTTAAAGAATGCTGCTTCACGCCACATGACTTCATTTTTTATGACTCAAGGCAAATAATTGTTGACCTTGCAACTCCTCCAATTTTTCCAACATAACTGTTGGCTTTCACAGCAACATAATATCTAAAATTAGTCAGTCTTCGCTGATTTCTGTGTAAGACGTTTCCTTATACTTCCTTATCTCACCTACACATAATAGAACATCCTTTCAACGTCCACCCTGTAAAGTTGTCTCTGGGTGTATTATATCTCATTATTATGAACTCTCACTCACCTAAATTCTAAGCGTAATAGGCCCAAACCGTCCACAATTACACGGAGGATAAATCATTTTTTCAAGTACTGCTGGAGTGTAACGTTTGGGGACTGCATCCAATGTAGTTACCTCCTATCTTCGATAAAGATTCAGAAGGTTACAACGGAAACTCACTGATGAAGTTGCAGTAGGACTGGGTTCAGTTGCAGCAACACTTCTTCCCCTCAAAGTTGACTCCTTGGAACAGAGCTCAACACTGTGTTCACAAGTACGACAAACTCTTTGTTTCTTCTGAAAAATGTCCACGAGTTCTTATTGTGATGAGGAGATCTATTTTATTTTTCTTCATGCTGTGAGTCCTCGGAATAATCTTGCCCATAGAGCGGTGAAGGCAGACTTATTGATTATCATTAAGGCACAGACGTGTGTGTGTGTGTGTCTATGTATGTATGTATCTGTCTATCTATCTATCTATCTATCTATCTATCTATCTATCTATCTATCTATCTATCTATCTATCTATCTATCCATCTATCTATCTATCTATCTATCTATCTATCTATCTATCTATCTATCTATCTATCTATCTATCTATCTATCTATCTATCTATCTATCTATCTATCTATCTATCTATCTATCTATCTATCTATCTATCTATCTATCTATCTATCTATCTATCTATATATATGTGTGTGTGTGTGTGTGCGTTATATACATATATATGTGTGTGTATATATATATATATATATATATATATATATATATATATATATATAAAATGACAATCAAGGGCTATAGGTGGGGATGTGGGAAAAAGGACTTCGGAATGCAATTTGGTAACCATTGCGAGATAGTGCAGGTTTCCATCCAATCCCTATGATTCTGTTTATAACCACCAACCCTTTTAATCCTCATGTACGAAACATTGGAGATGAGGGACGTGCAGCAGCGGTGGAGTGGGTGGTGTGTTGATGAGGTGTGTGGTGAATTGAATGTAATTGGCCTTATCTGAAACGCCATGTTTCGGCTTATTCTCCAAAATATCACCACGATGTCAGTTGATTGATAAGAAGTCAGGACGAATGAGAAAATATTTTTTCTGCTGTAAATGTTACCCCCAGCTTGGGAGTCCTCCATATCTGTTTTTTCAGCAGCTGCAGTAACTCGAAGGGATCTTGGACCAGGAGCCTGCTGGGAGCGGTGAGTCACTGATTCGAACCACACAGCATCACTCTCTCTGTTTTCCCAAGTTCGTGTAATCTTCCAGCTCCCACTCCACCCTGCTCCCTCACGGTTTTACCGTCTCTGTGACTCCCTGGTAAGTGTAATCCCCCAGCCCCAGATCAAATCTGCTCTCTAATTGTCTCACCTGTTTCTCTAATGTACTTGTTATTCTCCAGCTTCCAATCCACACTGGTCCCTCACAGTTTCACCGTTTCTGCGACTCCCAGTTACGAGTAATCCTCCAGCTCCTACTCCAGTCTGATCCCTCACAGGATCATCATCTCTATGCCTTCCAGAGATGTTTAATATTCCAGATTTCACTCTACTCTGCTCCCTCACAGGCTTACTGTCTCTGAGACTCCGAGGCACGTGTTAACTTCCAGCTCCCAATTTGCTCACTGCTGCTCACGGGGTCACAGTCTCTGTGACTCCGAGGCAGTCGTCCAGCACACACTCCACCTGCAGCTTCTTCGTCTCGGGCACTCCCAGGCAAGTGTAATCTTTCAGCTCCTGCTCCTCTCTTGTCATTTACAGGATAATCGTTTCTGTGAATTCCAGGTACGTATAATCTTCCAGCTCCCACTCCACTCTGCTCCCTCACATTGTCACCGTCTCTGTTATTCCCAGGTTCGTGTAATCCTCCAGCTCGCACTGCACTCTGCTCCCTGACAGGGTCACCATCACTGTGATTCCCAGGCACGTGTTATCCTTCAGCTCCCACTCCATTCTGCGTACTCACACGTCACCGTCCCTGTCTCTCCCAGGCACGAGTTCTTTTTCTCCAGCTTCCAATCCAGGCTGCCTCCTCACAGGGACACTTTGACTCCCTTGTAGCAGTGGGTCTTGAGCTTCACTGACGATTTATATTCACTGACTTGTTGCGGATCGCTTTCAAGTTCTCTGCCTTTGTGACTGTCAGGTTATGGTCGCCCTCAAGCCTCAGCTGACAGTTAAAACATCCAATTCCGCATTGCTGCCTCATAGGGTCGCTTTTCTCACTGTAAGACAGCAGAAAAGAGGATGAGAATAAGAGGGCACAGAAGTATTACAGTGATTAAAAGCACTGTAGAGGATGGAGCAATATATACGGAAACTTGGGGAAGTTGCAGGCCCTGAAGCAGGTTACTGGAAGTTATCGGCAGAGCTGCTGGAACAGAAGAGGCAAAGGAAAGTTATTGTAGCTTGTCGGTGTTGGAAATTGTTACTCGAGTTAGTGCTCGGTATGTATAAAAGGCTTCTAGAAAATGGTTATAGAAACATGAATATCTGAACAAAAGGAAAAAAATGGATACAGGGACCTTTGGGTTACTAGGATCTTGTGGATGTTAGAGTAAAGTAACTTATAGTGACTGGAGTGAGTACATATTTAGAAAGTACAGTAAGGCAGCATTATCGGGGCTGAATGAGACTATATAGAAATAGGGGAGTTGTGGGGGACTGAAGAGGTAGCACAGACAATGAGGATGATATGTTCCTGAACTATTTTACTCGATATTGAATGTGTCAAGATGTGTGGAAAAGCACAGCAGACCAAGTAGCATCCATGGAGCAGCATGGTCAACTTATCGGGCAGGAGCACTTCGTCAAGCCACTGCAATTCTTTCGGATTTAATGAGGGGAACACGTGCTGCAATTGGTTGAGGTAGCTATGGAAGGATGGAGGATCTGCAGGAGTTTACTGAGATCGTGAGGTGTGGATGGATTGGATCAGTTAACAAAGAGACAGAAATGTTTTGGTGAGAAACAGGGAACACAGAGGGAAAGTTACAGAGTTTCACAGGAGAGAGTGGTTGAGAAGCTGACAGGGTTGTAGAGAGTGGAGGAGCAAACCAAGATTGTGGAATGTTATTGCAGCTCAGGGGTTTACAGATTGTAGGATGACTTGCACCACCTGGAGGAGGTTAGAAAGAGAGTGGACTACAGAGTCTGTCGGGACTGCTTTGGGCCTGACAGATGTGGAGTGACATAAGGGTTGGAGGTAGGTACAGACAGAGACTGGTGTGAGGAACGAAGTAGTTTACAGATGTAAGGAGTGCTACGGAGGCTAGTATAGGTTGCAGACACAGGAAAGGCTGATAAACTAAAAAGGATCATTCAAACAGGGAGGTTTGTAGGAGAAGTTAACAGTGACAGTTAAGGTTAAATTTCGGGAAGAGTTGTCAGTGTGTGGGGTACGGCTACAAAAGCAGGGGCTGTAGGGATTGGATGGGTACACAAAGGCATGGACGCTGTAGGAGCTACAGAGATGGGGAGGGTTCTGTTTTAAAAAATTCTCAAGGTCAGGTTCGTAGGAGAGTAGTCTGACACAGAACAAACGACCAAGAGGCGAGTCTGCTAGAATATGGGCATTTTATTCCCCGCAGCGTCGCCACAACCAGGTCTCATACAACGGGTCTGGCTTATACTCACTCTACATGTTACCGGAACTGGGAGCCGTCAGTTCTCGTAGAGCGGTTGCCAACAACCCACGCTCGGCGGTTAAACGTAACCCCGGAGCAGACTCACCGAACTGGAGACTTTTCCAGCTGATATACTCTTTTCCAGATATAAACATTCATGTGAACAGCAGAGCAAGGCTAAAAAACACATTCCATTCTGGTTACATACAGATAAGAAGATTCACACGGGGAGGTGTGTAATAAGATTCACACGGGACTAAGCAACACCTCCATTCCGGTTAGATTCACACATGTATTGGGACATAATTTTTAACCGTTTCACCACATTCCACTGCTTGGACCAATACATGTGTTCATTATGATTCACACATGTATTGGGACATAATTTTACACCACAGGTTCCAGCAGCTAAAATAAGTCATAAAGTTCGGGAGGATTTTGGGCTGGAGGATAAAACAGATTTGGAGGGTTGTAAGTACTGGTGGAGAGATAAGTAATATTCTGAGAAATTTCCATTGTGAGCAAGTCGTGTGGGTTTAACACAGATAGAGAGGGTAGTAGTGACTGAACGAAGTCATGCAAACAGAGAGTGTTTTGTAGAGGTGCAGGTGTATGTCATTCAGTCTCACGAGCCTATCCCTCCGTCTAATACAATCAGGGCTGATTATCTAACTCAGTACCCTGCTTCCGCTTTCACTCCATTACTTATGACCTTGCCATCACTGGAGGAAGTAAAATGACAGGTAGGGTTGGAGTGACTGGAGGTGTGGCAACGATTGGGATGATTGGAGTGAATGGAGGAAGTTACCGGATTAGGAATGTTTGGAGTGACGAGAGGAGGTGAAAATGACAGGTAAGGCTGGAGTGACTGGAGGAGGGTGCAGCAATAGGGAGGGTTGGAATGCCTGGAGGAGGTGGCAGCAATAGGGAAACTTGGTGTGACTGGAGGAATTGACAGAGATAGGAATTTTTGGAGTGAATGGAGGAAGGAAAAACATTTAGGGCTAGAATTAATTGAAGAGTTGACAGCAAGAAGGAAGTTTGGAATGACTGGAGGGGGTGAAAAAACATTGTGGGCTGCAGTGACTGGAGGAGGTGAGAGAAAAAGGGAGATTTAGATTGATTGGGGAAAATGACAGCGATAGGGAGATTTGGAGTGACTGCAGAAGGCGACAGCGATTGGGCGGGGTGAGTGAAAGGAGGAGGTTACAATGATACGGAGGATTGGAATGTCTGGAGGTTTGCAGAATTCAGTCAAAGTGAAATATGTAGGGAGGGTTGTTCAGTCTGAAGATTATGAAGTTATGAGGGGCAGTTTTATTTTACACAGAGAGTGTGAGGATTCTGGAGAATGCCGACAGGTGTGGTTGTGGAGGCAGACGCGATATGGGCTGTTAAGTGGGGTTTAGACAAGCACATTGTGATACAAGGAATGGAGCGAAATAGAACAAGGGCATGCAGAAGGAATTAGTTAAATTTGGTGTCATGTTCAGCACAACATCTTCGGCCTGATCCTTTGCTGTATTGTTGAATGTTCTTCGTAACTCTTTTACAATGATCCATCAAGGAAGGATCTGGACTTACAAAAGACTGTCAGAGTTGAAAGGGAGAGAGAAAGGGGCGGGGGCGGTTGGGGTAAGAGTAGTAAAGGGAGTATAAGAGGGAGCACGAAATACCAAAGTAAGCAGGAGCTTAGGAGAGTCAGAGTGATGCATGTGAAAGAGGCCATGTATACGAGTGGAATAAATTAGCAGCACAGATCTGAGGGACCTGCAGTGGTGAAACCGTCTTTCGAACATGACTGGAAGAAATAACAACAAACTACCTCAAAGAGTTAAAATACTCATTATTAAAAATAAAACAGGTTGGACAATGGCAAAGATCGGGAGCAGAGCTATGCATGATCGTGGACCTACATCCACTGTGAAGGGATCACAAGAGGACCTGACCAATGAACCACAACAAAGCAGGTTAGGTATCGAATTATAGATAAATGCTGAATGATATTCACCTCTGAAAAAATGACATCGCACTTCAATGCATGCTCTCCTGATGGACCTTGTAGCTGAAAAGATAGCACAGAAATGGAATCAGAGAAACCCTTCAGTTTTCATGTCTTCCACTTCGTTGAAAAATGAGATGATAAAATAAATATGTTGAGAGACATTCAGAAGAAACAAATACATCTCATTGTTTGAGTGCCAAACGTCCACATGTTAAAGGACGTTCCAAAATCCATCGCCCTCAGTTCAGGATGGGAATTTTCAAATGGTTTGAGGAATCAAGTATTTTAATGACAAGGTTATGTTGTCGAGAGGGTGTAGGAGATGTGATAGATGCATGCAATTTAAGATGCCTTTGTAACGACAATTTTGTTTTCCAAGGATTATTTGGAAGCAGAAGCTTGAAATGCAGGAAAGAGAAAATTAGTAATGAATATAATCCACATTCTGCACCAATTCGATTCAATTGGATTAAGTGTCAGTTCAGAACGCTTGATGCTGTCAGGTAGTTCTGCTAGCTTTAAACTGTCTTAAAGCTACAGTATTCTTGACCTCTTCATAACACCTCCCACCTTCAAAAAAAAAACAAGCATAATTAAACGATGGCTTTATTCTATGGTTTTCTTTAAACACATCACCCTAACACACCGATAAATTCAATCTTCGTTCATCTTAACTTCCTCCCGTATAACTGTAGAGACCTTATAGCAGCAAGTAAATCCAGACGTCACCTAAACTTTATCAGTTAAACCCACGACAACGCATCGGCAATTAAAGCATTACGAACCGCAACGTGTACGGAATTTAAATTAGAAGTCTGTAACGTAAGCTCCAACGAAATAGTCTCATATTCTTGCCTTCAACGCGTTCTATGAATGTAAGCGGATTGTGATACGTGCACAGAGCCGTCTCCAACACATTGTCCGTGATATACATATTAAAATGTGGTCAGGCCAATGCCATGCACAATAGTCTTTGTTTTTGTTCGTGTAGTATGTCCTCTGTTGGATGTTGATATTCTTCGAAAATTTTCCAACCAGCTGTTCAATCCCATTCCACTTCTTCCTGTCCGAGAACAACTCCAACTCCTATGTCAGTAGCATCGATGCCGACTTTCAAAGGTTCTGAAAGGTTTGGTGTAGCTAAAACTGTTTGGATGCTTAACATTATTTTAAAATGGTCGAATGCCTCCTGGCATTTTTCTGTCCACCCAAACGTTGTGTTCTTCTTCAGCAAAGCAGTTAAAGGCTCCACTATACTGCGGAAATCTGGAATAAACTTCCGATGGAATATGCTGAGTCTGAAAATTCGAAGCGTCTCTTTCTTCGAGGTTGATTGTGGAAATTGCTGAATGCCCTTCGTCTTTCAGTTGCCTAGGATCAACCCTCCGTGACCGATGCTATGTCACAAGAACGCCCTTCTGCTTTCTCAAATTCAGTTTTATTTTAGCTTATCACCAGTTTTGTTTCCTGTAGTCGTTCAAAGAGCTCTGACAGCTGTACCATGTAATCACTACATTGTACAAATAGATGACAAAGGTTGCTAACGCAACCACAACACTGTGCATGAGTCTCCGGAATGTGGCGGGTGCATTCTTCATTCCAAAGGGCATCACTTTAAATTGATATAACCCATTTGGTGTTACAAACACAGAAATTTCTTTTGACATCTCTGATAAAATACCCGCCAGTAACCACGCATTCAGTCCAACTTGGAAATGCAACTGGTTCGTTCGACTTTCTCCATGCTAGAAATTAGATATGAGTGTGGTTTTGTAGCGATGTTGACCTTCCGATAATTCACGCAGAATAATGGAGTCCCGTCCGATTTGATAACCAAGACTATCAAAGAACTCCACGTGCCTTCACCTCTTCCTGGACCTATCCAGCTTTGAAGTATTGAGCATATGGTTTGTTGTTTTATTGGAGCAATTTTCCCTTCGTTACTTCATGTACAGTGGCGTTAGTCCTCCCCATCTGATTATTACATATATCCATGTACTGCAGTAAGAAATCTTTCCAATGAGGTCTATCCTCCTGAGACAGATAACTTACTGACTTATCACACTCCTCAAGGACTTCTCATCTATTTTGAGGAACATCAAAATCCACATCACCTGACTTTGGTTCCTCACTCTGCAGGGTAGCAAGTCACAACTGTTTCTCCAGTTATTTCTCTCGCCTATTTCCTTGCAGGGCACCTATACCCTCAAATATGATTCACGAGAAATAACCTTCAAACATGAGTATGAGCAACAAATGTGCCAGTTTTATTGGCGTCGTGTCTTACCTACCACTTGGCATATACCACGCATAGACCAAAATCGAATCATATCCTTGTGCATTGCAGGCAAAGAAAATATGTTTTTGTACCTTAGCCTGAAGCTTTTGTGCCTCTTGGAGACCTCCTACATGCATGTCATGTGCTACCTGCAACACCAGAGGATGTGTTTGTGTGTGTCTGTCTGTCTGTCTTATATTACCTTTCTCGCCGTTGCAATTCCCTTAGCCTTTCAGGACTAAACACATTGGCTTGCTATCTACCTATTCAAATAACAAAGAACAAAGAAAATTTACAGCCCAGGAACAGTGCATTCGGCCCTCCAAGCCAGAGCCGATACAAATGGACTGTCTAAACTTGTCGGTCAATTCCGAAGCATTTGTATCCCTCTGCTCCCCACTTTCTCATGCATCTGTCCAGACGCATCCTAAATGAATCTGTCTCTACCACCTCTGCTGGCAACGCGTTCCAAACGCCCACCACTCTCTGTGTGAAGTACTTGCAGCGTGTATCCCCCTTAAACTTTCCAGCTCACCTTGAACACATGACCTCTCGTTATTGAATCCTTCACACTGGGGGAAAAAAATACTTGTCTCTATCCACCGTGTCGATACACTTCATGATTTTGTAAACTTCAATCAAGTCCCATTTCAATCTCCTTATTTTTAGTGAAAATAAACCTAACCTACTCAACCTCTCTTCATGGATAGCGCTTTCTATAACAGGGAATACCCTCATAAACCTTCTCTGTCCCCTCCCCAAAGCGTCCACATCCTTTTGCTAATGTGGCGACCAGAACTATACCCAGTATTCTAAATGCGGCAGAAGCAATGTCTTGTGCAATTTTAACATGACTTGCCAGCTCTTATACTCAATACTCCGTCCACTGAAGGCAAGCATACGTTATGCCTTCTTGACCACTCTATCCACCGGTGCAGGAACCTTCAGGTCACAATGGTCTTGCACTCCCAGACCTCTCTGCCCATCAACTATTCCCAAAGCTCTTCCGTTCATTGTATAATTCGTTCTAGAATTAGACGTGCCTAAATGCATCACTCACATTTGTCTGAATTGAAAGCCCTCTGCCACTTTTCCGCCCACCTCTCAGTCCATGTATATCCTCCTGTATTATCTTACAGTCCTTTGTGCTTTGAGCTACTCCACCAATCTTTGTGTCATCTGCAAACTTGCTGCTCATACTAACAGAGTCCTCTTCTAGATCATTTATGGATATCACAAAAAAAAGTGGCTCCAATACTGACTATAGTGGAACGCCACTGGTCAACTTTCTACCTTTCGAGAACCTCCCTCAGCTATTACTCTCTGTCTCCTGTTGCTGAACCAGTTCTTTATCCACCTGTCCAGAACATCCGGCACACCATGTGACTTCACTTTCTCCATTAACCTACAATGCAGAACCATATCAAACGCCTTACGAAAGTCCACGTATATGACATCAACAGCCCTCCGTTCATCTATCAATCTGGTCACTTCATCGAAGAACTTTATTAAGTTGGTAAGGCACGATCTCCACCCACCCCCCACAAACCATGTTGACTATCACTGATTTGCCCATTATTTTCTAAATATATGTAGGTCCTATCCCTCAGTACCTTCTCCAGCAACTTTCCCAGCACGGACGTAAAGCTCACTGGTTTGTAGTTACCGGAATTTCCTGACTTGCCTTCTTGTACAGGGGGAAAACATGAGCAGCCTTCCAGTCCCCCGGCACCTCACCTGTATTTAAGGATGCCACAAAGATATCTGTCAGGGCCTCAGCTATTTCCTCTCGCGCCTCCCTCAGCAACCTGGGATAGGTCCCATCCGGTCCTGGGAATTTGTCCACCTTTACAAAATCTAGCATACCCAACACATCATCCCTACTAATTTCAATGTGTCCAGACTACACAAACTTCAATCTCTCATCTCAACATTCATCATATTCAGGTTTGACCCGCACCGTTAAGTCACACAGGGTATCAGTGGACAATCGATAATAGACAAGAGGTACAGAAGCAGGCCATTCGGCCCGTCCAGCCAACACCATCATTCATTATGATCATGGCTTATCATTACCAATCAGTATCCTTTTCCTGCCTTATTCCCATAACCTTTGATACCACTATCTTTCAGAGGTCTATCCATCTCTTTCTTGAAACTATCCAGAGATTTGTCGTCGACTGCCTTCTGGGGCAGAGCATGTGATATATCGACGACTCTCTGGGTGTCCGCTGACTGAACCTCAACTTCTTCATCTTTCTCTTTACTTTTCACTTCGTGCTGTCACTTCAATACTGAAATCGGGTAACCACACAGTCTGGGAAAATACCGAGATCTTTCCGTTTTAACTCCTCAGTCTCTTGGTCTTTCTTGGACCTTTCCACAAAAATGGATGTCACTCCGACCTTGGATCCTGCCAAATCATTCACACGAACAAACTGAACTCCTGGAACTGACATTTTCTCAAACACTCACACTGTTACTTCCCCGGTCTTGAGTTGGTATTATGACCTAAACGTCCATAGGCATACGCTAACAATCTGTCAATCTACCCAAAAAATTAGGACACCCTCGAGTAACAAATTAGAAAGAGGGCATTTTCACTCATCCCTTCCTATCAGTGCCTGATTAGATCCCGTATGTTTCAAAATTCTACCTAATTTTTCGTATTCCGCGTTCTTCTGAGTAAACTTTAACCACAGAAGCGAATTGTTTCCAGAGATAAGGTACTAACTGCATACCCAGCCCTGCCTCAGCTGTGCAATCTCGTGCAGCTCCTCCGCTCTTCTGGGATTTCCCTTCCCACTTGCACCCATGCTTTGGCGAAGCTTCTTTTATGGAATGTTTTCCCACTGCTCCTTCACTTATCGACCAGCACTGTGTCTTTACATGTCCCACTTTCGGGCAGTGGCAACATCTTTTCCCAGAGACGTTCTGAAACCACCTGACCGTAATTTTCGGTGTCCCACTCCATTATGGTGGAAACAACTGAGAAAGTTTACCTCTTGTCCACCTTCTTGGGCTTCTTTAACCTGTGGTAAACTCTTACCATTGTTCTCTATTTTTTGTTTCGTAGTGTAGGGTCTCCCCTTCTCCCAGCATTTGTTCCTAACAGGACGAAGTTCTGGCCAGAAGATTATCTTATGCACCGACATGTATGTATTCCTCGGTTAATTCTGGTAGCCCTCTCACTTTCTGAACTTTTTGCTACTCCACGTGAATTCTTACAATCTCCGGAAGTGAGTTTTTAATCTCCTTCAGCAGAATAATCTCTCTTCGAGCCTCAATCGTTTAATCAAATTTCAATACACGTCAAATATGAAAATGACTGTCGAATTCTTTCGAACTCGACATAAGCCTGAACTACTACCTTTCTCGTGTTTCTGAACCGCATGCATTTCTGTTACCAACTCATAGGCACTCAAAACAGCCTGTTTTACCTCTTTGTAATCCCTTGACTCATCAGATGACAGCACGGCAATAGCCTCACTATTACTGCCGACCAGGTTATTCGGAATTAGCATTATACATGAATCGTGGGAGCACTCCATTTGCCTTGCCAATTCCCCAGGTGAAATAAAAAAGGTAGGAACATATTTTTCAACAAAATGTAGCAGAATTTTGACAACTTTATCTACGTCACTACCTTCTCTTTCAATCTCCTTCCTATGAACTTGAATTTTGTGTCTAAGTTGCAAGTTCTGCAGTTCAAATTATCTCTCGTTTTCTCTCTCCATTTATTCTCTCTCTCTCTCTTTCTTCTCATGTTTCTCAGTTTGAATCAATAGCAAATCACCAAAATTAAACACATTGCCTCATTTACACATTATATAACGATCTAGCGTCTGTAACTGTTTAAATCTGCTAGGATTTGTCGTTTTATAGAATATAGAACATCGACAAGTTCAGCACAGAACAGGCCCTTTGGCGCACAATGTTGTGCCGAGACTTAATCCTAATGTAAAATATGGCAACTTAACCCGCGCACCCCTCAACTCACTGCTATCCATGTACATGTCTCGCAGTCGCTTACTTTTCCCCAATGACTCTGCTTCCACCACGACAGCTGGCAACGCATTCCACGCCTTCACAACTCTCTGCGTAAAGAACCTTCCTCTGACGCCTCCTTTATACCTTCCTCCTAATATTTTCAAACTATGACTCCGTGTAACCAGTCAACCCTGCCCTGTGGAAATGTCTCTGACTATTGACTCTATCTAGTCCACTGATTATTTTGTACACCTCGATCACGTCTCCTCTCTTCCTTCTTCTCTCCAGAGAGAAAAGTCTGAACTTATTCCCCTTTCTTCATAAGGCAAGGCCAACATTCCAGGCAGCATCCTGGTAAACCTTCTTTGCACCCTCTCCAAAACCTGTATATCTTTCCCATCGTAAGACGTCCAGAACTGGGTGCAATATTCCAAGTGTAGTCTCACCAGGGGCTTGCAGAGCTCCCGCAAAACCTCGCTGCTCTTAAACTTGATCCCCTGTTACTGAAAGCCAAAACACCATATGCTTTCTTACCAACCCTATCCAATTGGGTGGCAACTTTGAGGGATCTATGTACTTGCACACACAGATCCCTCTTGTCCTCCACACTGCCAAGAATCCTGTCTTTAATCGTTTCCGCAGCATTCAAGTTCGACCTACCAAAATGCATCACCTCGCATTTATCCAGGTTGAACTCCATCTGACATTTCTCAAGCCAGCTCGTTAACCTGCCTACGTCGTGCTGCAGCCTGCAGTTGCCCTTTATACTATCGAAGACACCTGCAACCTTTGTGCCATTCCCCCAAAATCTGTTGAAACTGTTCAAACCTGTTCAAATCACGAATCAAAGACCTAAACCATTCAAATCCCGACGACAAACCCCCAAAATGTTACGACAAAGAGTAAACCCCCACCGCAACCCTGCCCATTCCAACCAGCATCACACCAAAGATTAGTCCAATGCAGTAATCTGTGAAACCTCAAGAGGCCCATAACTATTGAAAGTTAACATTAGCAAGTTCACTTCTTAAAGTACAACAGAGAATAATTAACAAACAAGTATTTGCAACTCATTCCTCTAAACTATCTTTTCCTTTCCCTTCAATAGTATTATTCCGATAAATACACCAGTAAGATTTCCCTAAAAGTTCAAATTTCAGAATCAGGCATCTGTCGAAACTTCCTTTTCTATTGTCTTCTGTAAATATTCTTCTGCTTAGCGATATCTGATGCACAGATTATTGATAGGGAATGATACTTTTAAGAGAGCTGCATTTCGTGCAATCTGTACATTCTGGTGGTTTGGTAGTTCTCCCCGCTGTTCAATGTTTCTCGGTGTAAATTCCAAAGCATCGACTCGTTCCATTGGTTCGAAATATTGTCAATATACTAAACTTAAACTTGATTCGAGATTGGCATTAATTTAAACTTATTGGTCGAATTCCCTAGAAACACAACCAGTGCCAGATGTTCTGAACCAAGAATTGCACAGTATTTTTTAAGCACACCGTTTCCTTCTCTAAGTCCTTGTTTTCTTTCAACTTTCTTAAAGTTACGGTATCGCTTAACACCTTCACGATTACCACCCTGTTCCCTTGCAACGTTATTTGATATCATATCCACTCTGCTGCCCGAGAACATCCTGTGAAACAATGCCCACGCTGTTCTCCAACAGTGGGCGGCACGGTGGCACAGCGGTTAGCACTGCTACCCCACAGCGCTAAAGACCCGGGTTCAATTTCCACCTCAGGCGACTGACTGTGTGGAGTTTGCACATTCTCCCCGTGTCTGCGTGGGTTTCCTCCGGGTGCTCCGGTTTCCTCCCACACTCCAAAGATGTGCAGGTTAGGTGAATTGGCCATGCCCGTAGTGTTATGCAAGGGGTACATGTAGGGGTATGGGTGGGTTGCGCTTCGGCGGGGAGGTGTGGACTTGTTGGGCGGAAGGGCCTGTTTCCACACGGTAAGTAATCTAATCTAATCCCAACGTTTCTCTGCTAACAACTGCCTGTGAACCAATCCCCGCTCTGTTACCCTTACAACACCCTGGCACCCCATCCAAAATCTGTAGCCCTGACAAAGGCCTGTGACCCCTTCCCCACTCTGTTCCCCAAACAACAGCTTGTCAATTCATCACATACTGTTTTCCCAGCAATTACCTGATAATCCATCATGTCTCTGCAACAACCGTGCACTAATCGCCATCCAGTTTCCCTGGCAACGTCCTCTGAAACCATCCCCACGCTGTTCCACTAGCAATGGCTGGTGGTCCTATTACTACCCTGTACTACTCAGAACTAACTGTGGCCACGTCCACACCATGTCCTCCTCGCAACTGCTATGAAGTCTCCTCATTCTGTTCACTTCGTAACAGTCTGTATCCCCGTCCCTGCTCTATTTCCCTCAAAACAGTCTGTGAAGTTTATCCTACTCTGTTTCCAAGCAAAGTCCTGTGACTCCATCCACACTCTGTTTAATGAGCAGCTGCGTTTGACCATGACCTCATACAGTTTCCTGAGCAACGGCCTGTGAACCCATAACTGTTCTGCCCACCGAGCAACAGCTTTTGAACATATACCCTCTCTGTGCCTCTGTCAACAATTTCTGATACCATCCCTGGCCAGTTTCTACAGCAACGACCTGTGAAGCCATATCCACGCTGTCTCCGGCACCGGCCAGTTAACCCTTCACCTTAGTGTTGCTCGAAATACCACATTTGATTCCATTCCCATAATTTTCTCCTAGGCATTGCCTTTGAACCCTTCCCCAATCTGTTCTCGAAGGAACAGCCTGTGAACAGTCTATTCTGTTATCAACAGTTTGTAAAACATTCTCACTCTGTTCTCTGAGCCTTGAATCCCTCGTCACAAAGGATGTTCATCCCATCCCCTCTCTTTTCTTATCACAGCTGTTTGTGAACCCATCCCAAATGTGCTGTCCGAGCAAATGCTTGTGATTCAATCACCACTCCGTTTCCCTCACATCAGTTTGTGACCCCAATCCCTGGCAACAGCCTGTGATGGTCATCGCCAATTGGTTTTCCATCCAATGGCCAGTGAAATGATCGCCACTCAGCTACACTAGCAGTGGCCTGTGAACTCGCCTGACTCAGTTTTCCGAGCAACACTGTTTGAAATAATTCCCACTGTTTCCATAGGATCGGTCTGCGACCCCATCCCCAGCCTGTTCTTCCAGAAAATGCCTGGAAACCCATTGCAATCTACTCTCCTAGAAACGGTCTGGAAACCATTTCCACACTGTTCTAAGTAGAAACTAGCTGTGAACCCATCGCCAATCTCTCTCTTAGTAACAACTTGTGAACCATTCTGAAATCGTTTCTCATGAAATGTCCTTGGAACCACTCCAGACATTCTTTCCATAGCAACGGTTATTGACGTCCCTCCCCACTCAGCGTCCTAGGAACTGCGTATGAATCCCTTCCCTCATGTTCTCCTAGCACTGGTCGCTGACCTAAACGCATCTCTGTTACTCGAGCAAAAGCCTGTGACGCCAAAGCCACTCGTCCAACTCGAACCTGATTCTCTGCCACAGGACTGTGAACCTGATCCCACATGATTCTCAGAGAAACAGTCAGTGAAGTTGTCTGCACTCTAGCAACAACCTGTAATCCATTCACCGGCTGTTCTCCTGACAATGGCCAGTGAACCAATCTCCTCACTGTTCACCTAATATTAGCCTGTGAACATATCCCTATTCCTTTCTATGGCAACTGCCTGTGAAACAATCCCAACGCTGCTGTTCTCGCAATAGCCTGGGTACCCATCCCCAATCTCTTACCTGAGGAACAGCCTGTGACTCGATTCCCCTCAATCTCCCACCTACAGTCTGTGAATACATCCCCACCCTGCTCCCGGTGCAATGATCTTTGAACAAATCCACACTCTGTTTCTCCTAAAACTGCCTGTGAACTCATCCCCTTTCCATTCTCCTCGCAATTGCCTGTGAACCTTCCCCACTCTGTTCTAAGTAGTAACAGTTTCTGACCCTATCCCCGCTCTGTTCCTTAGCCAGAGCTTGAAAAGTCCATCTCCACTCTGTTTTCCTACCAATGCATCATGAGCCATCCCCACTCTCGCAACAAACTGGGATACATCCACACTCTGTTCTCCTGGCAACGGCCTGTGAAACCAATCTCCACTCCGTTCCCCTAGGAATAGCCCGTGAAACCATTCCCATTCTGTTCCCCTCGGAATTGGCCTGTGAAGTCACCCGCTCTGTTCCTCTAAGAGTCGTCTGTGACCCCATCCTCATTCGGTTCTCCTGAAAACTGCCTGTGAACTCATCCAAACTCTGTTCCCAGAGGAACAGCCTGTGAACCCATCCCCGCTCAGTTAGCCCAACAACATCCTGTGAACCCAACCCCGGTCAGTTCCCAGAGTAACATTTCTGATGAAGGGATCAGCCCCTAAATTCCGATTTGCCAGCTTCTCGGATGCTGACCGACCTGCTGTGGTTTTCCAGCAACACAGTCTCAACTCTGTTCTTCAGCATCTGCAGACCTCACTGCCCTTAGAAGCGTGCTGTGAGCATATCCTCAGTATTTTCTTCTGGCAACAGCCTGTGGCCACGCAACTGCTCTGCTGCCCATGCAACAGCTGGTGAACCTATGCCCAATCTATTCATGTCGTAACGGCTGTGTTTCCATCTCCACTCTGTGCTCCGAGCAACAGGCTATGACACTGTCCCCTTTCTTTTCTCCGGGAACTGCCTGTGACTCTATCCCCATTCTGCTCTCTTGCCTCTGTGCTCTGCACTCAGCTCCACTCTTGTATTCTCAGAAATCGCCTCTGAACTTACACCCGCGCTGATTTGCTAACAACAGCCAGTGAGACCATCCTCAATCTGTTCTCCCTGCAATGGCCCATCAACGGTCCCAAATCTGTTCACCAGCAATGTCTTTGAAACCCATCGTCACACTTTTCTGCGATGCAGCAGCCTGTGAAACCATCTGCACTCTGTTTCCATACGACCTCTGTATCACCCCCTACACTGTTTCTATAATAATGGCCTGTGATCCCATCCTCTCTCTGTTCCCACACCAACTGCCTCTTATTCTCACCCTGTAAACTCTTCGCAAGTTGTTCTCCTCACAACCACCTACTAACCTATGCCAACACTGTGTTTCCGAGCAACGGCTCATGAATACATCCTCCCTTTCTTCTGCTAGTAACGTGCTGTGAACCCAGACTGACTCTTTTCCTTTTGTAATGGCCGGTAAACTCATTCTCACTCTGTTTTCCTAGCAGTGGCTTCTGAAACATTCCCCACTCTGTTCTGCTATCAACTACCAATGAACCCACTCCACTATGTTCTCCAATCAACGGACTGTGACTCTATCCACACTCTATTCTTATGGGAAACTACCTGTGGCACCATCCCCTCTCTGTTCTCCAAGCACAAGCTTGCGAAACAATCCCTGCTCTGTTCCCCAGGCATGTGACAACCAACCCCACTATGTTTTCCGACCAACAGTCTATGCAGATCATCGCCATTTTCATAGTAACAGCCGGTGAACTCATCATCTCCTCTGTTCACAAGGCAATACCCTATTATCCGTATCTGCGCTGTGCTCAAAGTAGCAACGGCCGGTGGTACCATCCACACTCTGTTCTCCCAGCAACGGCCTGTGCACACATCCACACCCTAATCTCCTAGCAACTGCCTGTGAACGCCTTCCCATTCAGTTCGCCAAGAAATAACCGATGAATACATCCCCATTGTGTCCTCCGAGCAATGGCGTGGGAAACTATTCCCATTCTGTCCTCCCACCAAAAGCATGTGACCGCTCTCAATCTCTGTTCACCTCCCAACTTCCTGTGAATTCCATCAGCACTGTTTTCCGAGCAATTGTCTGTGCACCCCATTTCACTGTGCTGTCCTTGCACCTAAGCTGAGCCCATCACAAATCTGTTCCCCGAGCAACAGCCTGTGACCCCATCCCCATTCTATTAAACGAGCGAAGTCCATCCCCACTCTGATTTCCTACCAATGATTTCCCCACTCGGTTCTCGTTGAAACTGCCTTTGAACCCGTCCAAACTCTGGAAAACTCCGTTCCATCCATCTGTATTCTGTCCTCCTGGCAATGGCCTGTAAACCCATTCCCATTCTGTTCACTGAGCATTTGTCTGTGACGTTATCCTCACTCTCTTCTCCTGTAATAAACTTTGATTCCATTCCCGCGCTGTTCTTATCGCAACTGCCTTTGAACCCATCCCCACAGTGTTTTCCTCGAAAGGGCCAGTGTACCATCCACACTCGGTTCGAATTAGCAACATCTGTGATGCCATCCGCATCTGTTTCTCCTCGCAACTACCTGTGCACCCAACCTCATCCTGATCTCCTTGCACCTAACTGTCAACCCCTCTCCTTTCAGTTTGCAAAGCAATAGCCTTTGAACGCATCGCCTTCCTGTTCTCCAAGAAACAGCATGTGACTGCATCCCCACGGTGTCCCCCAAGTACTGCCACGTGACCCCATCCTAACTCTGTCCTTTTGGCAGCAGCATGTGATCCTGTCCTCACTCTGTTACCCTCCCAACAGCCTGTGGATTCCATCTCCTCTCTGGTGTCCTAGAAGCGGACCGTTAATCCATCCTCAATCGGTTCTCCTCGCAGCAGCCTTCAATCCGTCCACACGCTGTTCTGCTACCAACAACCTTTACTTCATCCATGCACTGTTCTCCAAACAATCACCTGTGAATTCATCCCGACACAGTTACCCGAGCAAAGTCCTTTAATTCCATTGCCTTCCTGTTGGTCAAGCAATGGCGAGTGACCCCATCCCGAGTCTACTCTCCTAAAATCTCTCTGTGAACCCATCACCACCCTGTTCTTCTCGCAATGGCCCATGAACCCATCCCCACTCTATTCTACAAAGAATCCCATGTGAACATATCGCTTTGAAAGTTTGGGAGAAGATTTGTCGCTCGGGTGCTCGTTGTTGCAGTTCTGTTTGCCGAGCTGGGAATTTGTGTTGCAGACGTTCCGTCCCCTATCTAGGTGACATCCTCAGTGCTTGGGAGCCTTCTGTGAAGCGCTTCTGTGATGTTTCCTCCGGCATTTATAGTGATGATCAATCACTATAATGCCGGAGGAAACATCACAGAAGAGCTTTATAGGAGGCTCCCAAGCACTGAGGATGTCACCGAGACAGGGGACAAAACGTCTGCAACACAAATTCACAGCTCGGCGAACAGAACCACAACAACATATCGCCTTTTATTTCATTCTTGCAACAGCCTGAGAGCACATAGTTCCAATGTTTCTTTTGCAACAGCCAGTGAACTGATTTCCAATCCATTCCATGAACAACGACACGCGTGTTAATCACAACTCTGTACTCCTGGCAATGGCCTTCGGCCCAGCCAACACTGTTTTCACCTGACAACGGCCCGTGAACGTATTCCCACGCTATTAACTCAGAAATGGCCTATAAACTAACCCCCACTCTCTTCTAATCGTAATGCTCTGTAGCCATAACTGCGCGATATTCTCCTAGCAATAGCCTGTGACATTATCCCACTCTGTTTTCCGAGCACAAGCCTCTGCTCGCACCCCGACTCTGCTCTCTTGAAAATCTCGTGTGAGCCTATTCTGACTCTGTTCCCCTGACAAAATCATGTGAACCCATCCATACTCTGTTCTCCTGTCAACGGCAGGTAAACATGTAACCATGGAAGGAAACCGAGTGTGCGGTAATCTGGGAGAGGTAAATTGAGAGTTAGAGAAAGTGCAAGAGGGAGAGGCAGGGAGGTCAATGGTGCAGGGTGTATAACACCAGAAGAGAAAGCAAGGACGGAGGGAATTAACCCAACTGCTGAGCTTGGCTCCGGTCGTCAACCCTTCCCTGAGATCCAGCAAATGGGGCTGTGTCTGTCTTTCTCCTGCTCAGACTTGTCAACACAAACATAAACAACAATCGATTCAGTCTACGCTTTGTAATTTTGAATAAACTTTTTTACACTTTTTAAATTGAAGTTACAGATGCATTCAGTCGGATGGTGCATTTTCTCACTGGCCATAAGTTGAGAAACATTAATATATTTTCCAGTTTTCCCCGTTGCATAATGTTAGATAAATCATCACTATCCACAGTCTGTTATCATAGCGACAGACGAATTCATCGCTGAAAACGTGAATTAAAATGAGAAAATGCCGGACGGATTAATTAAGGAGCAAATTTGATTGATTTATTTATTTGGGTAAAAGGATATTTCAGAACATTCTTCAGCTGCTGTCTGAACTTAGTCTGAGTCACGGCATAAATCGCGGTGTTTGTGCAGCAACTGAGAAGCTGCAGCATGAATCCCAGTTCCTGAACAAAGATTTCTAGATATAAAGGGGTATCCACAATAAAGTACATCCGGTTCCATATGGAAAACACCATCAACATTGACCATAACAGGATGAAATTAACCGAGATCATAAACAGTAAAATAATGGATTTTTTCCGATTTTGTATTTCAATGTCAGACTGAGTGTCTCCATTGTTGTGAGCCAGAAGTCTCCTGCGGGCTCTGCTGGTCACTAAAATGTGTCTGACAGTGAAACCATTCAGGAGCAGAATCAGGAGAAAAGGGACAGCCGGAGTTAGAACGTAGTGGGTGAACTCAATTATGGCCCAGATCTGAGACAAGTAAACATAATATTTCACATAACAAAACCAGGGGGTGTTCACCACGTAATACTCGCTTGTGAGCATAAAATACCAGAAAATATTCTTAAGAATACTCAGCACAGTCACTGTTCCAATAACCACAGCCGCCGTTTTCTCACTGCAATATTTCCGTTTAATCTTCTGGCAACAAATCGCCACAAATCGATCAAAGGTGAAAGTGACGGTGAACCAGACAGAACAGTCAGTGGGTGCATAAAGCAGGACTGCGTGGATATTACACACGGGGATGGAATAGCGGAATTCCAAATGTTCCCGAAAAACAATGGGAATGTGTCTCAATATCAGGTCGATGATAATGACCAGGAGATCCGCCGCTGCCATGGCCCCCAGGTAGCGTCTGACACATGGAGACAATCCACAATCTTTATAAAGCAGGACATGGATCGTTACTGCGTTAACTGTGAGGAAGGTAAACACACAAATTATCCATCAACCTGGACCAAAGTTACCAATTTCCTTTTGAAGACAGAGTTAGTATCTTCAAATGGTGGCTTAATTGAAGGAATTGGAGCTGAAATAACACATGGGAAGCTCTGAATTACTTGCGAAGATGTCAGGAAAAACACAAAGTAGATTCCATCCTAAACAAGCAGACACACATCCATAAGTACAGATCGTTTCTTGAACATTTCCACACACTCGATCCCTCGAGAGCAGACACGGGTTACTTCTTTCCAGTTCCTAATATTGAGGGTGAAAAAGTTGCTGTCCTTCAGCATTCTGTCCCAGTTCCTTAAAGACAAATTGTTATGGACGAGGCCAAGCCACTCACAACATTCTTAAGCAGGAAGGTCAGACTTTGCAAGTTGTTTCAGTATGTGTACACTAAAGATTACCCAGAGTAAGTTAGATATGTTGACTAACAAGTTCTAAAACAGACAAAAATGTATTCACAAAATTACACAACGAAACACAAGCAATAGAATAAAGAATTCCAACAAAACTCAGTTCATCCAACCTGGACTTAATCATGCTGTTCCGAATATACACAAGCGTCCCAATTATTAAACCGCTTAATAACCAGCACAAATGGAACACATGCTTAGAGTTTGAAGCTAGGAAAGAGTTAGAGTTTGCACACAGCTCACTGTTGAACTCACGGGCAGTTCTGGACTGAACGAAACTGCTCTGCTAGAGAGCTGACCACTCCCCTTTCATTTTACAGGTCACTTCTAAAACACAACCACTTTGATCTGAAGTCTCCTCCGTTTACATTTCAACAGATAGGCCTATCAATACCCTTTAATTACTGTACCAAACCAGATCTATCAGACCCCAGCCTGGTTTATTACATCATTTGAAAAAAAAATCAAGGGCAGAGTTTCCTTGAGCCAAGGAACAGCTTTTAGAGTCAAAAGAGACGAGGTTTGTAGCACCTCCAAACTTTAAAAATGAACCAACAATACGAAAGGATGGCTTCATTGCAACCTTAGAGAAAATCCGGTTAGTAGTCTGAACACACATATTCACTATACTCACTGTAAACATGCTAACATGCACAACCACATTCAAATTCAGGCCGCAGTACACTCTATACTGCACGCCTCCATATTTCATTCGGGTCAGAATAACGCATTGGCAAACACGTGTTCAACATGCGCACAATTGTCAAATTGAATAGCTGCAACAAACTCCAGCTAATCTGTCTGGCATTCGTGCCCTCTTATTTTTCCACAAGTGTCAATGGGATATGATAAGTATGGATGATTGTCTCACATGCATTGCCGTTAATTTATACAGTGAAATGTTGAAGTGCAAATACCAGGCTTCAAGTCTCTTTCTCCAATTTTGAATATTGCTGTTGATTAGCGTTCCGCTTCCAAGAACAAATAGAAGATGGGTCTTTCTAATCCCTCGTCATCCTCCTGCAGATGCATCACACAGATACCCACATCACTGGCATCGATAGCCACCTTGAAGGGCTCCGTGGAGCTTTGTATGACGAAGACTGGTGCAGGGGATAACAGTTTTGATGGCGTTCAGAAGCCTTTTCACAGTTCGCTGTTCACTGAAAAGTCTTGTGCTTTTTTAACAATACGTTGAGTGGAGCAGACACATGGCTAAGTTTTGGCAACAACCTTTGGTAAAATCCAATCAATCGGAGTAACCACAGTACTCCATGCTCTGACGGCGTTAACTCTCTGCTCTCCACATCAGTTTGTACTACTTCAGGCAGTGAATTTTCGAATTCCTCCAAAATAATTACCTCTCCAAGGGCATCATTGGTTTGCTCAATCGTTAAAGCTCTTCTCCGTCGATCGAAATAACTGTGTTTGATCCTTTCAAACTCAATATAGGTTAGACGCTGGTCTCTCTTTAGATTCCTAAAAACTTCGTCTGTCGGCTTCTGGTACAATCTCATATGCACTTCAAATGCTTTGTTCACCTCCTCATACTCCCCAGATACCTGCTCTGAAAGTGATGCAAATACCTCACAAGCCCTAACGACAACTTTCGTTTGGTTCAACAAAACACACTTTGGCTCTTGCCACTGCATGTGTTTCGCCACCTTTGCAAATGAGGTGAATAAGGTTTCCAGATCCTGTTCATCAAACTTAGGCAATGTTAGAATATAATTAAACAGTTTCTCACTGGGCCTCTGACTACGAAGGCCTTGCTCATCCTGACTCTCTTCCTCAATAGGCAGATCCTCATCCTTTATCTGGAACCTTTTAAAGCTGGCTTTCCTTTTCAAGGCTCAGTTTCTGACCTTGAAAAGCTCACTCATTTTTCTTTCTCTACTCTCTCGTTTTCATTCTCCTCTGTTCCTCATCGCTCGGAACAAAGACACTAGCACATCCCACTTGCTGCGTAAAATAGCGCAAAGAGCCCTCAAACTGTTATGGACTAGGCCAGACCACTCAAAACAGACAGCCTAGACAATAATTTTACAATTTGTTTCGATAAGTGTTCAGAGAAAGTTACCCAGAGTGAATTAGCAAGATTGATTCCCAGGTTTCAAATCATTCAAAAAGTTATTCACAAATTACACAATGTTGCACAAAGAACAGAATCAAGAATTATGACAGAACTCTATCTACCCAATATAGACTTAACTATGTTGTTCCGAAAATACACAACAGTCCCAATAAGCAAACCCCCCTAAAAACCCGTATATATGAAACAAATGCTGACAGGTTGAAGTCAGAAGAGAGAGACAGTTGAACTCACGACGAATTCTGGACTGAACTGGACTGATCAGCTAGAGAGATCACCACTCCCCTTTCTCTCTACAGGACACTTCTGAAACATGACCACTTTAGCCTGAATTGTCATCCGTTTACATATGATCAAAAATGCCTCTCAATACACTTTAATCTCTTTACAAAAGCAGAGTTATTGGAGTCCAGCCTGATTTTTTGCCCCTCTGAAAAAAAGTCCTTGAGGCAACGAACAGCTTTTAAGAAAATAAAAATGACTAGCATTCTGACAGAATGGAGTTTGGAAATTCAAATCATTCAGTCAACTTTGTGGTTGATTGTTGTACAGAAACGTAAACGCGGAGAAAATGTATTCACCGTTTTAACTGCCTGAGGGGACTTCGAACAAGTGATTCCTTCTCCCTTGAGACATTATCTTTTGTTCAATTATCTGACATCAGACCAGACAAAAATAATGTTTTTGTCGAATATTCTGGGTGATATCGATTATACAATGTACCAAGGAATGTTCTAAACAGTTCTCAGGATAACGAAACGGACACTTCACACGTTATGTGATACACGAAGATGGGTAGAGACTTCTTCTTTGCAAAACACAAGGACATACAATTCAGGTGCATTCAGCGTCTATTCTGCACTTTACACATGCTCAACCATTCACGAAGCACGGGGCTGACCTGACTATGTTACAGGAATAGTCAGTCAAACTCTGAAATCCTGTCATCAAGCACTCGAGCCTCAGACAGGTTTTTGGCATCGGTTTTCATCAAGCATGTATTCTGGAGCCATTTCTGCAATGACAGATTCTCCAAATACTCCATCAGATTGCACGACAAACAAAACAAATCTCGTTGAACAGGCATCCGGATTCAATCACAATTAGGAGATGCAGTTAGTTCATTTGAAGTACTTTCTTGCACTTAAGCCATGACAACATCTACACCAATGTTCAATATAAATTAAAATATAATAAGTGGTTCGCTGCGAAGACTATCAATCCTTTTGAAAAAAAAACACAATTAAAGAGCCCGACATCAATTCTTATGACGTCTGGATTCATAGCTGAACCACATTGAAGTTCGCACGGAAAGAAGGCGATTCGGGAAGTGAAAGTGACAGCAGAAGCATGGTGCATAAAAAGGGACTCCATTTCATGGGCAAGTGGAACATTTGGATGGGCACCTCCTGAACCAGTCGGCAAGCAGCCTCCGAGTGGAAAGGCTACATAAAGTGATCACAAGGACCGTAAACTTCTTGAAGAGAAGGGGGCTCCGGAGACGTTTCTGAAGTTCCCACAAGTAAATGGAGAGAAACTTTCAAGAAGCTCTGTCAACTCATTTCTGGCAAAACGGCTAAGGGATCTGCATGGGAAGGGAGATGGTTAATCACCGCACCGATGGTGTTACAGCCAAATGCCAAAGGTAAACGAAACAAGTTAAATGGGTTTACAGCTCATATTTAGATTTTCAGGTCCAATGCCTTGAGTAACGCAGAGACGTGGCTGCTATTCTATCAGCGTTAGAAACTCAACATCCAATGATAAATATCGAGTTGGAAGGACCGAATGGCAGGGTAACATTGCTAGTAAGAGATCAAATGAAATCAATGCCAAGAAGAGATATATGGGCAGAAGGCATTGAATCCGTGTGGGCAGAAATGATGAACTTCAAAGAAAAGAAAAGTTTCTTGAAGGAGATGTGTACAGGTCTCCAAGAAGTTGTCGGGATAGGAGGCAAAAAACAATGTCTGGACAAAAAAAGGCATGTATGAAAGACACTGTTTCAATGATCATGGGGGACTTCAATATGCGGGTGGACTCGGAAATATCCGTTTGATAGTGGATACGATCAAAAAATAAATAATTTGTGGAATGAATGCAAGACATGCTTTGGACTTGTGGAAGAATAAACCCATGAAGAGATAATTCTGGATTTGGTCAGAAATAATGAGGCAGAATTGTTGAGGGAGTTGAAGGTGGAGGACCCTCTTGTGGCATTGAACATAATAAGATCAATGACATCCTGCATTTTGATAAGGAGAAGCTGGAATCAAGTTTAATACTCCTATTGAAAGAAAGAAATCCAAAGAAATGACAAAGGATCTGATCAGAATTGATTGGAGGGAGCACTTAGCAAGAAAGATGTTAGATTCGTAAAATCTGAGGTTGCAGGGGCCAATTCGGGAGGTACAACCGAAATTCATCCCAAGGATTCAGTTACATACTGAAGAGAGAGAGAGAGAAACGTCGTGGAAATTGACGAATGCAACAACCGCTCTTAATGGGGGTAAGGTGACGGAAGATGGAAAATTATAGACTCGTTAGGCTGGCCTCATTCGGTGGTGAGATGCGAAGGATGAGATTGCAGAATACGTAGAAGTTGATCGTAAAGTAACAGTGAGCCTGTATAGATTTATAATGCGAAGACATGCCTGAAAATTCTGTTGTAATTCTGGTTGTTTTTAATTCGCTGAGCTGCAGGGCTTGTCTCCATGGTGTCATCACCATACTATTTCACATTATTAGTGCACCCCCGGGGATACACTGACGGTGTGTCCCACTTTCCAGTTATGTGTCTTGATTTCTTATGGTGGATGATATAATTTCTGGTTCTTTTTCTCAAAGGATATTACATGTGGTCCAAATGGCTATGTTTATTGATGTAGTACTGGTTACAATGCCAGGTCTCTAGGAATTCTAGTGTGTGGCTCTGTTTGGCTTGTCCGAGAATGGATGTGTTACCCCTGTCAAAGTGTGTCCTTCTTCATTTGTATGTAAGGATATTAGTGATAATAGTCATGTGTTTTTGTTTTGGCTAGTTGATGTTTATGTAGCCATGTGGCTCGTTTCCCGCCCGATTGTCTGTTGTAATGCTTGTTACAATCCTTGCATGCTGTTTTTTAAATGCTACCACAGTAAAATGTTAGAAGGTACTTTATACATCATGTACAGGCATAAATTGGCACTCATCTCGACAAGGAAATAGACAGAGAAAATGATGTGGTCTTCAAAGAACAAAGAACAAAGAAAATGTACATCTCAGGAACAGTCCCTTCGGCCCTCCAAGCATGAGCCGTTCCAAATGTATTTTCTCAACCTGCCGGTCTATTCCTAAGCATCTGTATCCCTCTGCTCCCCACCTACTCATGCATCTGTCCAGACGCGTCTTAAATGAATCGACCGTGCCTGCCTCTACCACCTATGCTGGCAACGCGTACAAAACGCCCACCACCCTCTGTGTGAAGTACTTACCGCGTGTATCCCCCTTAAACTCTCCACCTCTCAATTTGAAAGCGTGACCTCTCGTTATTGAATCCTTCGCCCTGAGAAAAACGCTTGTCTCTATCCACCCTGTCTACACCTTTCATGATTTTGTAAATCTCAATCAGGACCACCCTCAATCTTGCTTTGTCTAGTGAAAATAAACCTAACCTACTCAACCTCTCTTCATAGCTCTCCCCTTCCATACCAGCAACATCCTCGTAAACCTTCTCTGCACCCTTCCCAAAGTGTCCACATCCTTTTGGTTATGTGGCGCCCAGAACTGTACATATTATTCTAAATACGGCCGAACCATTGTCTTGTATAATTTTACCATTACTTGCCAGCTCTTATACTCAATACCCCGTCCACTGAAGGCAAGCATACTATGTGCCTTCTTGACAACTCTATCCACTTGTGCAGCAAATTACAGGGGACAATGGATCTGCACTCCCAGATCTCTCTGCCCATCAACTTTTCCCAAGGCTTTTCCATTCATTGTATAAACCGCTCTGAAATTAGATTTGCCTAAATGCAGCCACCTCACAATGAAGGCCAAAAATCCATTTGCTTTCTTATTTGCTTACTGCACTTATATGCTGAAGTTTTGATTTTCACGCACAAGGATATCCTCAACTCTTTGTGCTTCACTACGTTTGGACTCTCTATTAATTTAAATAACACATAGAAATTTTGATTCAGCCGACCATATGACAACACATTTTTTCTGGCATTCAGCTCTATTGCTAAAGTATATGCACACTCACATAATGATCCTATACCTCATTAGAGATTATTTGTAACCTCATCACATCATACACTACCACTTTTTATTTTCCATTATCACCAAATATGGAAAAATTGCTTTCGTCTTCCTGCAAGATGTTCATTTAGATCATAAGAAATTGAGGAGCCAGGAGTCATTCCTTTGATTCACCACAAATTCCATTTTGTCCAAATGAAATATACCCATTAATCCCAACTCTGTCTTCTATTTGTTAAACAAATCTGAATCCATCTTCACATAATACTTCCCAAACTGAGAGCGCCCATCTCGTGTTTCATTCAAAAAATGCTGCCAGACTTGCTTGGTTTCTCCGACAAATTCTGTTTCTGAGCAAGTTTCAAATGTGTTTGTCAAAGCTGCTCAAAAGCCAAGTCCAACATTGAGCACAATGTGCAGGCAGTGAACGGTAATGGAAGGTGCAGACATTCACTGGTTCTGAAACTACATAAGGCTGGCATTGCTAACACTACCGAGGTCTTAATCATGATTAGGGCATGAAACTGTGGGAAACACATTCACTTTAAACAGTGAAGACTGAACTAGTGGAAAGGAACATATTCAGTAGAATATGTTGAACTATTTGAAATCTGTAACATCTTGGATGGCTACGACCATGAAGAGACCCTCACAAAAAAGAGACAATTAATTGGATGTACTAGTACAACAAGAACATGAGTAGGTCACTGAAGACAGGGTGTCGGGGGTGAACTGGGGGACAAGCAGCAGACTTGGATTGCAGATCCAATTTAAACCTGGGCACTCATGTATAGCTGTGGAAGATAGCAACAGCAGAAACAATTTATATTCACCCAGAATCAGAAACATTTTGCCTGGGATAATCACTCAGTCTACCCTGACCATCAAGTCAATCTATGGTTCAGGATGAGCGTGGCTGAACATGCCAGGTTGGAACTATGTGTTTTTCCACCTGATGACAATCAGCTAAAGGTACCGCATTTGACTACCTACATTCCAAACATCACAGCTAATATCTGACAGAGACCGAAAAATAATCCCAAGATCAACAGGTCAGGTCGATGCTCTGCAGTCCTGCCACCTCAAATCAAAAATGGTGGACTATGAAGCAACTCATTGGAGGATAGGGCTCCACACATGGTCCCATCCGAAATAATGGAACAGCCCTGTACATCAGTGGAAACGGCAAGAATATAGTACCTCCACCATCCTCAGCCAAAAGAGTTGAGTCAATGCTCACCTCACTGCGTACAAACCAATACACTGTCCGTGACAAGAAGAAGCAGGTAAACACAGTAGAGATGACAAATTCAATGAGTCCTGACATCATTCTTGCAATAGGACTGAAAACGTCTGATGCGCAACAATCCGTGTCCCTGGGGAAGTTGTTCCATTCCAGCTCCAAAGCTGACATTGGCCTGGCAATATGGACAATTATTCAGTTATGTCCAGTCCCCTGAGGGAAAAATGACTACAATCTCAACCAATCTGTTAAAGGCCTTTCTGAAATACGATATAAAGAAGCTTCTTAAATAAACATTAATTTTCTTTGAAATCCCTCTGAAACTGTCAAGCTGACTTCCCTCTACGTCTCAAAATAGAGAAGGAAATTCTTTTTTCTTATTTTATACAATAACTTCCATAACACTGATCTGTTACTCACAGATCTTACCTTCCATGGTCTCTCTTTTTCAACATCCTTGTAAAGTGGAACCACATTTGCTCCTCTCCAGTATTCTGGCACCTCTCCTGTGGCCAGGTTCTGCGTACAAATTTGAATCAGGGCTTTTCGTCTCTCTCATAGCATCCTGTGATACAACTCTTGCGGACCTGGAGATTTGGCCAATTTTCAAACTGCCGAAATTATCCATCACTGCTGGAATCTTGTATTAATCTGCTCAAGACCTTCACAGTGCATAATTTCAAATTCGATACGTACATCCTCCTTCTCCCAAATAACTATTGATGCGGAATGTTGACTCATCACAGCATCACAGCTCCAGGGACAAGGGTTGAAATACAGAAATGGGAGAGAATTAAGACTTTAAACATTCTCATTGTTTCTACGTGGATTTCAACCGGATGTTTCAGTTTCCTGCTGCAAACTAAAGATCTGTAGTTGCGGTGAATTAGCCATGCTATATTTCCATAGTGTGCAGCTTATGTGGATTAGCCATTGGAAATGCAAGTTAATTCTGATGAGTTAGGTTTGGGTTGTTCGCTCTTCAGAGAGTCGATGCAGATTCTATGGACCAAATGGCCACACTGTCAGAATTCTAAGATGAAAGCAAATGCGAAGGTGCATGCAAGCATTGTTGCTCTGATTTCTAATGGGACCAAATTGTTCACTGGTTATTCTGTTCTGCTTGACAAACTTGTAGAATATTGGGTATCCTTCGGTATCTTGCTTGCCAACACTGCTCCATGCCCAGCGTTCCTGAATCCCGTCTGAGCGAACTGTGTAAGTTTCACTGAATTCACCTCTCATTCTTTGAAACTGTGGAGAACACATGCTGAGTTTGCTTATCATATAATCCTGCCATTTGATGGATTAAACTGGAGAAAACCCTTTGCATTTCCTCTGTTGCATTTTCGAATTGGCAGACCAAAACTGCACAAGATACTCCAGGTGCAGTCCTCCAACACGCCATACAATATGTGGAGGACGTATTTTCACCTGTGTTCTGATTCATTTTAAATGAAGGTCAACATTACTTCTACCTTTATTTTGCGAATTTGATTTACTGACTCCCTGAGTTCTGAAAGAATTTTCTGGTGTATCCAACTCCATTAATCCTCCATTGCCTTCGTCTCCAAGAAATATCACACAGCAATACGAGGTAATGTTTGCCAATTCTATTTTTCTTTCTGCATAAATATTCCTTACCATTTTGCCGTTATTTTCTTGTTGTCCAATATCTCGGTATTTACAATAGATTCCATCGGATTCCCTACTGCGGATATCAAGTTAATTGGTCTGTTGTTCTCCACTCTCCCTCTTTGTTCCCCCCCACCCCCCCCCCCCCCCCCCACAATTGCTGGATATAATCATTCATAACCTTTCACGGATCCAGAGTGATGTCCTGCCTTTGCAGATTATGCAGGGAAAATGACACAATGATCACCAATGGAATCAACATGTCTCATGTTTTTTCCACCGAAATTCTGTACTGAAGTACATTTGACCCGTGAAATGTTTAATACAACTATGGTTTCTAATATTACTTTGTATCTGATGTGAATGTTTTTAAACTGTAGTTACACAAGTCCACTGTTACTTAATATTTCTGGGAGATTTTCTGGATGCTTCTCCATAAATAAAAACACAAAGTAACTGTTTAGTTTTCCTGTAATTATGCCCTATTCTTTAAAGTAAATGATTCCGTACGTACATGCACTGTTAACATTTCACCTTGCTTGCATTTTCCTTTCAAATGCTAGAAGGTGTTTTTTGGCAGTCTTTATATGTTTCATTAGTGTTCTCTTGTGCTTGCCTTTCGATTTGCTTGCCATTTTCCTGGTCTTCTTTGCTAAGTCCAAAATGTCTCCGAATCTATGGCTTGCCACTTTATCTGACATACTATACACTGCTTTATTTGATCTAATGCAATTTTAACTTACTTTGTTTACATTCATTTAATCATCTTTTGTTTTTATTGTTTGCTTCTTGGAGAGATAATATATATTGTACAACCATGGTGTATCTAACAATAATAGATATTGCCTCTCTTCAATTTATTTTTTTTTTCATTTGCTTTTCCAATTCAATGAAGCAAGCTTGCACTTTTTGGGTTGCATGACGAGGGCTATTAACTGGAAATTGAAACCAAAAGAAAATCTGCTTTGCAATTAGACGTCAGAAAAATTCAATATGCTCTGTTCACTAACTCCAAAAGGGTCCTTCACAGTAAAGTTTGCAATGTGTTAGTCGGATCTCATAACTAATAATTTCAAAACAGCCTGCTCTCCAGGTCAGTGTTCAAGCAATCCTTAAAAACATCACATCTCATACAGGCTCATGAAATTCATTTTCCCAGCTTTATCATTTACTGAGGTTAGCCCAGTTTAAATGCACTTTGGATTTGTCAGTTGTTACTGCAGGATGAGCACACTTGTTCATACAATTTCCGATTTTATAACATGCCCAACATTTATATTAAATCCATAAGAACTTCGAAAGCTGTAAATCAGAAACCAAAGCAAAAGTTGCTGGAGAACGTAACAGTTCTTGCAGCACCCATGAAGAGAACTTAGAGTTAACAAATCGGGTCCTGTAACACTTTGTGAGAACTCTTCCAAACATTTACACTGCCCATTAGACTTTGATATATAACTTCTTTCTCTTTTTTTGATTCTCTTTGATGTTTCTAAGCTCCACCTTACCAGATTCTGTGAAATCTGACATGGGTTCGAGGGATTTAAACGAGATGTGTAGGCCTGCCTTTCTCCATGTTGAGATCATCTCAAAACATGTTATCTGATCTTCACAAGCAATTTTGTGACATCTTCACCAGATCTCCTTTTTTGCTGGTGGAGTAAAAACGGCAATGATCTTTCAGCAATGTTGTGCATTTCTCCAGACAAGTGAGACCTGCGCTAACCTGGGTGGGAACATTCCAGCAGGTTGGCAAAGTGTTGCTGCTGATGCCCAGGTTCTGAGTGAGATCACATCTGGAGTAACATGTACAGATTTAGTCTCCTCACTGAAGAAAGCTTAGTGTTACTTTGGAAGCAGCTCAGAGATGGTTCCCGCAAATGATTTCTGCAATGAATGCGTTACCTTATAAGGAAAGGATAATCAGGATTATCCAATAACAATTGGATTTTCCAAAAATGAAAGATAATTTTTTTTGGAACGAGTCAGCAAGAATAGTCAATTACACCACAAATAGAGGAACCCATTCGTTTTCTCCAGCATGTTACACAGGAACAGAAGGATATTCAGGCCTTCGACTCTGTTACATCGGAACAGGATGAGTAATGTCTTCTACTAGCCACTTGTAGCCAGTACGAAGGTGAGGCCAATCCGTTCCTCTGCCCTGTAACACTGCTCCCAGAGTATGCCAAGCAGCACCAGTAACCTGTTACACAGCAACAGGATCAGCTCACTCAGCCTCCTCAAGTCTGTAACACAGGAAATGGAAGAAGCTGCAAATGACTGCAGATTGGTATAATGGATTCAGAGAAAGCCATTCAGGCGAGCGAGCCTCTTGCACCAGAGGTGGAGAGAATAGGAAGCTAATTACGACATGTAATGGGAAAAAAAAGAGGCAGTTTAGTCACGTGGCTGTTGTTTGAGAACAGGATGAATCAATAACTCTCTTAATCACATTTCCGGGATGCAGGAGGTAAATATTCAATGTCTGGAGCCTTGTTTCGACGAATGTGAGGAGGCGGCTCAGCCACTAAACCTGTTACAGAGCACCAGAAAGATTCCATAAGCCCTGCAATTTCTTACATATCAACAGGAGGACGACAAGAAGATCTTTAACCCCTTACTGAGGAACAGAAACAGGATATTTGGGCCACTGAGTCTGTACTGTTGGAACACCAGGAAGACATTCAGACCATGGAGTGTGTAAACCAGGATCAGAATGAGTTTATGTAGCCTCTCCTGCCTCTTACACGGCAAATGGAGCCGATATTTTAAAGTCTTGTGGCCTTTAGACGGGAATAAACTAGATATGCAGACGTTATCAAAAGGGGAAAACTGAGCATAACTTGGAAATAAAAATTAGTGAGCAAACGACTGATATTTAAGGAAAATTCTTAAATTCTATTATCAAAGAATTAAGTATACGAGATTTGGGAATTCAAAATACAATCCATCGGCATCAGCATGGTTTCCTGAAGGATATAAATCTTTTTTGAATTTTGGACTCGAGTTCTTTAAATATGTGTCAAACAAAGCAAATCATGTGGAATCTGGATATGTTAAGTAAAGGCACATGGTTTTCGAGTTATTCACTCGCTTTGACAGAGGATTAATGAGCCAACAAATTGACAAGATGAATAATTAAGTCGGTTTCTGATCAACAAGTGTTGGGGTGCCATAGCTTTCTGTTCAGAGGTCGCATGGTTTGCAATCATTGCTACTTAATGGAGAAGAGGATAGCAAACAATATCACCACATTTTCAGCTGCCGCTAAAGTAGTTGAAAAATTAGTTTGTAATAAAGATATTGCAATGTATGAATGACGAAGGACGGCATTTGTTGATTGCGCTAACATTTAGCAGGTGAAATTATGATTTTATTCATTTTCTTCAGCAGAATGGAGAGACAACTTATTATTTAAATGGAGATAAACTTCATAGTCCTTAGGTGCAGAGCAATCTAGTGTCATCATATGCTGTTACACCGGATACTGAGAAAGGCAAGTGAAATTTCACCGATTATTTCTAAAAGAACAGAGTCTATAAGTAGGCAAGAGTTGCTGTAACTAAGCACGGCATTAGTGAGACCACAACTGGAGTACTGGGCTCGGTTTTGATGCCCTGACTGCCAGAGGGATGTACTTCAAGTTCATTTGAAGCAGTTCAGAAAAGATTCTCCTGACTATTTCCAGAGATGAGGAGTCAGTCTTATGAAAAGTGATTGAGCGGTTCAGTCTGATATTCATTGGTGAGGGGAAGAATGATAGAAGATCTCAATGAGGTCTGTAAGATGCTGAAGATGATTGACAATGTAATTGTGGACATTTCCAAATGTAGGACAATCTAAAACAACACGTTTTAATACAAGACAGAACAGATTTAAACCGGGGTGATGAGAACTTCCTTCTCTCAAATGGTTTTAAGTCTGTTTGATTCATGACAGCAGATTGCATTGGATGCAGGAATTATTCAGCGAACGAAGGGCAGGAAAATGGAATTGAGGCTGGGTTGACATCAATCATGATTGTTAAAAATGACGAAACAAGCTCCAGGGGCTGAATTCCCGAACGATGTCCCTGATTTTATTCTCCCCTTTAACTCTGCTGGAGGAATGGAGGAGGATTGCTTATCAAACTGCAAGAAAACACTGGAATAAATTAGTCATAATCATTTTGGCAGCACGTAACCAGGGGAGTGAAATAGTGCCCAGTGCTGGTTTCTCAGCTATGGGCAGTCTATATCAATGTTTTTGAGGCATGGGACAAATGTACTATAACTACGTGTGGAGATGATACTAAGGTAAGCAAGAAATTAAATTATCAACAGAAGGTAGAAAGACTTTAAATGGGCATAAACAGATAAGATCAATGGATAATCGTTTCGCAGGTGGGATATAACGTGTTCCATGAGCTTCAACCTTTTTCAGAAAGAACGTGAATTCAATGGACTTCGTGGAATAGCGTGTATTTTAGGATTCACTCTGACCCGTTAAGACAACGGGAACGGTGCTCCATGTCCCTCATGATCTGCTCCCTGATGTTCCCAGCGAACTCCATTGCTCTCAGGAATCACGGAATATTTTGATGTTGTTGTTGGCGGTGAAGAGTAGTGAGGCCGTGGATATCTTTAGCCGTGTATCAAGGAGATGAAGTCAATTAGAGACATCATACTTTATTGCTACGTGGAGACTCGAAGATGCTCCTGAATGATGAGGCTGTGGTTGCTGCCAGGACAATAGCTATTCACAATCGTTATGTACTGTGCCTTTTCACACTGCAACATTCTTTGCGAGAGATTTCCTCCAATTCTCTCACCTCTCCCCATTGATATCGGGACGTGGTAGAGCCATGTACACCATTGGAACCCCAACATATGGAGAAAACAAGGATACAACCGGAAGCTCCCGATTGAGGGAGAAAACAACGTATTCACCTCATCCAACATATATCCAGTATCACCAAATGGTGAAATGGATATGTCACCCCCTCCTGCATAGAAAGCTATATATCCTGGAAGCTGAATGAAACAGTGACCCTAACAGCCAATGGCAGCACTGTCCTACACCTGAGTGAAGCTGAAAGTTGTTTTGAAAGAGGTGACAGCGCTCTGTGACCAGTCCGTTGTTTAATCAGGATCCCCACAGACTCTGTTCCTGAGTTAAGTGTCGCTTCGATGGCTGTTCTTGGGAAACTCGGTGTGGATACGGCAGATCCCTTTCCTCAGACACACTCACTACGTCGGTTCAGAGTTTGTCCTCTCTGCAGCTTCTGCTCCATTTTCTGTACACGTTGCAGACACAGAGTCAGTAACTACAGTTCCCAAGCTCCATCCAGAATCGGGTCATAAAATGGGAAGAGAGTTTGGTGTGCAGGAATGGAGGTAGGAGTGTGAGCTGATAATTGCCATCATTTAGGCAGTATTTCACAGTTCAGGTTTGAAATAGCAGCAGGAATGATCCAGTGAAGTATGTTCTGAAGATATTAGTCGTTAAAATTAGAAATGATCAGGGTATGGCATTAAGAATCAACTCATGGAAAAGCGATCACCCCAGTTGTGATTCGTCAGTTTCAGTCTCAGAAATTGGCAAGGGATGAGTTGGACTCAGAGGAAGCAAATGGAGTTTGTAACTGGAACAAAAGACAATGACCACATGATCCACAAAAAGTAAACAAATAGGACAATGATATGTGCCTCAAGGTTCCCTGATGAATCTACTTTGGTCAACAAAGAGACCACTAAGGACATTGCCAGAAGCAAACAGGGTGGGTGTGATTCAACAGGTTCACTGATGGATATTAGCAATAGCTTTTGGGGTGGATATCTGGTTTCAGAATTTCAGCAGGAACAATAACAATGGCAAGGATAGTAGAGTAAATGAAAAGAACCGTAATCCTCATTCTATATTTTTTGTCATAAAAACTGAACATTCAGACTTACCAGGGACACCAACGATTGCCAGGAGAGGATAATAAAAGGTTTGAATAATAGAAAGTGCAAATACGATTCTCCGTGATAATGGCATCTCATCGTAATATGTGGAAAGATACCAAACATACCAGGAAAAACTCCGATCGATTGTTCTATCATTCCTGTCTATTGTTCTCAGATCCTGATACATTGTTGTAACATTCCAGCCTATGGTTCTCATATTCTGATCCATTGTTGGAACAGTCTAGTATAATGTTATCAGATTCTGATCTCCTCCTTCTCTCTCTGGAACTTCTGCTTCCTATTAGTGCTGTCGGTGATGCTCGCACTCATACTATGGGATAGCACATAGAATGGGAACCATTTATCAGGAAAAGGTGAAAATCCTCCACTGCGATAATTAAAACCCATGGAGACTAACATTAATCACAGTCACCTAACAAACAGGTTCAGTTAACGCCTTCCTTACATCACTTTTCATATCACAATAAATGCGAATATTTTATCGTTCATTAGATCATTGAATATATATAAGACTAAGATCGATATGTTCTTGAGCATCAAGGGTGTTAATGGGTTACAGGGAGAAAGAAGGGGCATGGGAATGGTAAACTTATCAGACATGATTGAATGGCAGTTCAGACCCGATGGGCTGAATGGTCTAATCTATGCTTCTGTGTCTTATGGTCTTATGGTCTATGGAATGGAGGAGGATTGCTGACAGATAGACCATATCTTCTTCTATTTTTTGTAATTTTTCTTCCTTGAATGCGTCCGAAGCTGTTAGTAAAAGTGAACAGTAGTAAAATAACAAACAATACTGTTGTGTGGGTTTCCAGAGACGATGAACCAGGGTAGCAATTTTCTTTGCCCAATGACTTTTTGTACGCTGCTCCTATTTTTCAGTGCTCTGTTATAAAATCCGTTCATAATCTTGTGACATTATTCATAAAATTGAAACTGTTGCTCAGGAAGCGGCAGGAGAAACAATTTTGATCCCATGTGGCTGTAAGACAGAGGTAGGATGAAGACATTCAGTAGACTGCACCGATTACCACTGTAAGTGTTGGAAAGCAGGATGGTATGCACTTTGCTCAAACAGAATGATTCAATACATGGAGAGTTACTGCGTCTCTACAAGGTCTTATTAAGACGACATCTGGAGTACAATGTGTTGTTTGTGACCCTGGACCTGGAGAAGGGAGGGATCTCCATCAGATATATTTCAATGTAACCCACGGGCTGTTGCGTCACTTGAAGCCCTGAGCATGTGACAAAGGGAAATGACGAGGTCATTCACCCTCAAGAGTCAAGTTAGACGGGAAAGAAAAGAACACATCCAGTCCATTGAGGTTTTTGCACAGGAACAGAAAATGAATATTCAAATTCTGAAGTCAATTAAACGGCCACAGGAGGAGGCGATTAAGCCGTTTTAGCATCGAGCACAGAACCAGTTATTGGCATTCACCTGTTCAAAGTTGTTACATTGAAACAGGAGAAGGTTGTTCAGCCTTTTCCAAAATTCACTCATTGGGGCTGTTGCCCTCAATGTGGTATCCTCTGCATTGGCAAAACAGGACGCCAACTTGTGGAAAGAGTTAGAGAACACCTCTGGGATATACGAACGACAAAAATACCCACGACCTTGTGACAGAACACTGCAACTCTCCCTCCCACTCCGCCAAGGACATGCTAGTCCTGGGCCTGCTCTCCAGCCAAACCCCTGCCATCTCCATCTGACACCTGGAGGTCCCTTTGTCATGGGACCCTCAAACCCTCCAATCCTAGAAACCAAGGCTAATGACTGGCTAAACCTTAATAAACCATTTTTGGGTCCAGATGATGGAGAAATTAGTTGAAGAAATAATGACGCTGTTAGAATTCGAAATCTGTTCTCATCATGTGGGAAAGGTGCCACCACTAGAAATGGCCTTCCATCTCCATCTCCACTTTTGCACCACTGACTCCATTCAATCCGTGAAATGAAACATTTAGTACAACAACCACCCTGTTCCTGATGCACATTCAAAGAATATATGCGCAAGACTGTTGAATAATAGGATTTGACTTGATTGTCTATTTAAAGCTGAGGAGCCAGTGAGTCCTGGCGCAAGCTTTGTAAGATAACAAGAAGATAAAAAGCGGAGCTCCAGAAAATGAGCATGTGTTGGATTTAATGTTCCTAATATTTAGATTCTGGAGATATGTCGGTAAAACTATCCAAATAAATGGTGCTATTTTTACTTTGAGCCTTAGACCTTACTCTGTTGTTACATTTACTCAAATGCCACATCCGTCACCACCACGCTCACACTGCCACCGTCACGTACACTCCTCTATTCACTTCACTACCGATACGCTCAACGTCCCAGACAATCCCCCACCATCATGGTTACTCCACTGCACACGACCATAAAGTTACACACACTCCCTCTCACAGTCCCCCAACATCACTCTCACTCCCCTGCACACTCCCTGACAAAGATGCACTCTCCCCTACAGACTTCCCACTGCTACCCTCCCTGCCTTTCACAATAACCCAGTTTCATGCTCAATCCCATGCACACTATTCCACTGTCACGCTCACTGCTCCACATACTCCCCCACCATCATGCACATTTCTCCACTCTGTCCCACACCACCATGCTCCTTCCCACGGCCACATCTTCACTCTCATCCGCAATCCCCCACTCTATCTTCACTCTGACACACTGACCCCTGCACAATTCTCCACTGTTACACTTACTCCCGGGCACACTCCTCCAATGTCACATTCTTAACCCTGCACACTCCCAAAAAGCCATGCTCACTCACCCGAACATTATCCCATCGTCACACTCAAAATCTTCACACTCCCCCACTGCCAACACTGCATCCTCGCACACTGCCCCACCGTCACACTCAACGCAATCAATTACCCACTATCTCACTCACTCTCGTGCACACTCCACCACCGATATTCTCATTCAGCCACAAGTACCCCCACTCCACAGAACAGTCCACAACTGCCACGCCCACTCGCACAAACTTCGCCACTGCCAAACTCACTATCACACACGCCGCCTGCAATGCACTCAGTCATCTGCACAATTTCCCAATCGTCATGCTCACACTTCCCTGCCATCAAGCTCACGCCCACGCACTCTCACCCACCAGCACACTCAACTCATGCATATTCCCTTTCTATCACACTCGCTCCCCGCACATGATCCCACCACCAATACTCACCCCTCGGCACACTCCACCACCGTCAAACTCAGTCAACCGCACAATACCCCACCGTTGAGCTCTCTCTCCTGAATCCTCCCCCACCGTCAAGCTCACGCACACACACACACTCTCCCACCAGCACATGAATCTCGTGTACAATTCCTTTCCATACCACTGTCTTCCTGCACACCATTCCACCATCACACTCACTCCCCAGGCACATCCCCCACCGTCAAGTTTACTCAGTCTTACCCACACACCATTAATGCTCACACCCCTGCACAATCCCGCACCGCACACTCAACCCCTGCAAATCCCTCCATAGTCAAGGTCATTTCCGCACGATCATGCTCAGTCCCTAACACAGGCCCCCACTGACCCGCTCCACCACCATCATCCCAACATTCCCGCACCCACCGCCACCATCATGCTCGGTCCCCCACTCATGACCCAGCCTCTATGATAATCCCACATACACTGCCCCATCATCACACTCTCTCCGCCAGACTCCAACACTGTCAATTTCAATTACTGCGCATTCCCTTTCCGTCACGCTCATTCCCCCGACAACTCCCCTATTTTGACACTCAGCCCGCAAAACACTCTCTCCCATCGTGCTCACTCCCACGCACACGCTTACACAGTCAGGATTAGTCTCCCTCATCCTTTAACATCGTCACGCTCACTGCCCCACATATTCTCGCACTGTCATCCACAAGTCCCTGCACACTCTGGAATCGTCACACTCCCACGCTGGTACACTCGCCCATTCTAATTGTCACTCCCCCACTACACTCCACTGTCATGCTCACTCTCCTGCAAACTCATGTCCACGTGCCCGCCCATTTCCCCCGTCAGCCCCACTCCCCCACATCACTCTCCATCATCAAGCTCACTCCCCCAACCTATCCACTGTCACTGTCAATGCGCCAGACACTTCCCTATTATCACACTCACTCCCCGGCAGATTGCCCACCATCACATTCACAACCCCACACACTGCCCCACAGTTAAGCTCACTCTCCCGAACATTACGCCGCCATCAAACCCACACTCAGCACACTCTCACAGAGCCAATATCTGTTCTCCACACACTCACAGTTGCCCACACGATTCCACACCCTCATGCTCACTCTCCGGCACACTCCCCCGCCGTCACGCTCATTCCACTGCATACACTCCCACTGCCCCAAACACCCCACAACCATCATGCTCTCTTCCCTGTACACTCGACCACAGTCATCTCCCACTTGCTTGCACAGTCCCCACCGTCATGGTCACTCCGATCCACACTCCCCCACTTGCACTCTCAACCCTTGCACACTCCGTTTCCATTACACTCGCTTCATGCACACGATCCCAACACCCCAGTCACACCATTGTATACTGACCCACTGTCACACTAACTCCCCTGCACACTCCTTCACTGTGACGCTCACTCCCAAAGACACTCCCCCATTGGCACACTCAACCTATGCACATTCGCTTTCCAGCACACTCACTCCCCTACACGCTCTTCCACTGTCACACTCATTCCGCCTGACACTCCCTCAGCAATGTGCTCACACCCCCGTACACTCCTCCAGTGCCACGCTCACTGCCCTGCACACTCCCCAATGTCATCCTCATGTCCTTGCACTCTGGGGAATTGTCACGCTCACTCCCTGGGAAAATCACCCTCTGTTACCGCCACTTTACCCACAAATCTCCACCGTCATGCTCACTCACCTGCACACTCACCCAGAGTTATTTCCATGCCCCCACTACTCCTTCACGGTCATCCCTACTCACTTGCACACTCTCCACCATTATGCTCACTCCCCCAAACTAGTCACTGTCACACACAATCCCCTGCACACTTTACCACTGTCACGCTCACTCCCCAGCACAATCCCCACTGTCACATTCACAATGCCACATACCTCCACAGTCAAACTCACTCATCCGAACACTGCACCACCCAGCACAGCTACAGCCAAACCTACTTCTCCACACACTCCTGCCGTCGTATTTGGTTGTCCACACAATTCCCCAATCTCACGTTCACTCTCCAACACACTCCCCCACTGTCACCTCCCACTTTCTAATACACTCCTCCACGGTCATATTCACTTCAATGCACACTCCCACACTAGCCACAAAGTCATCCCCGCATCCCATCAAGCTTCCCCGTACTATGCCCCACTGTAATTCCCACTCCTCTGCACACTATCCCCCACCATGCTCACTCACCCACACACTTTCTAATTTCACACCCTATCCCTAGCTCACGTCCCCATTGTTGCACTCACTCCCCAGCACATTCGTTTACGTTCACATTCACAACAACGATCACTTACCCAGAGTCATGCTCACTCACCCTTACACAACTAACAGCCACACTCAAACCTGGCATTCTTCACCAAGCCAAGGGCCATTAGCCCACAATGCATCCCCGCCATACTCAGTTGCCCGTACAATTCCCCATGCCACACTCACTCTCCTGCACACGTCCTCACTATCAATTCGTTACACCACACTCTCCCCCACTCTCCCACACACTCCACAAGCGTCATGCTCACGCCCCTGTACACTCCATCACTGGCACCCCCACTCTCCTGCACACTCCCCCACAGTAATTTTCACTCACACTCACGCTCACCCACTGTACGCTCCCTTTCCACCACAATCGCTATCCCACCCTCCACACCACTACCACAGTCACACCTCGCCCACTCCCCAACCGTAACGCTCTCTCCCCCATCGTAATGCTCACTCCCACACACTCCTCCACTGTCACACTCAACCCCTGCACACTCCTGTTCCAGCCCACTCACTTTCCCTCACACCATTCCACCATCATGCTCAGTCCCCCGTACACTTTCCCATCATGCAGTCAACCCCTGCAAATTCCCGCACCATCAAGCTCACTCCCCCATACACTCTCCGCAGCGTGGTACTCACTCCTTTGCATACTTTGACGATGACAAACTCACTCTCCTGTAATCTCCAACACCATCACGATCATTCAATTTCATACTCATTGCTTGCCCATCCACCTGTGTAACTACATTCGGCCGTGCATTCCCCCAGCATCACGCCCCCACACCTTCATACTCCCGGCCTGACATGCATAGACTGCCGCACACTCCACCAAAATCACGCTCACACCCACACACACTCCTTCACGATCACATACATTACCCCTTTACCCTGCCCCACTGCCATGCACTTTCACCTGCACATTCTCCCACTGTCATGTGCACTTCTCTGCACACTCTCCCTCCATCACACTAATGTCGCCGAACACACTCACCACCAGACACAGTGCCACGCACCCTCCACCATCTTCTCGTTCTTTCCCCGCACAGTCCACCACCGTCAATCTCACTGCCCACATCCTTCCCACCATCATGCTCACTTCCCACAGACGACCACACTGTCCTGTTCACACCCCAACACATTCCACCACTGTCAGTCTCACGCCCACACACATTCCCTCACTTTACCATACACTCAACACAGAGCCGCACTGTTATGTTCACTCCCTGCACACTCCTGAACCATCATGCTCAGTCACTTACGTACTCCCGCAGCATCACTCTCACTCCACAAAACACTCCCTCCACTGTGACATTCAATTCCCAACATACTCCACCTCTATCACGCTCACTTTCCCATGAACACACAATGTCACGCTCACTGCATCACTCACTGTCCCACGATCGCATTCACTCTGCCACACACTCCGCCACCGTCAAATTCAATCCCCTGCAAACTCGCTCGTCATCACGCGCATTAGCCCACCCACTCTCCCATCGTCATGCTCAGTTGAGTGCGTGCTGCCTCATGCTCACCCGCCTGCACACTCCACCATGACAATGATCACTACACTAGAAACAACCCCCCGTCACGCTCACTGATCTGCACACTCCCGCATCATCATGCTCATTCCGCAGGACACAGCCCCACTATCATCCACAATCCCTGCACACTCTCCACCGTCATGTTCACTCCTCCACAATCTCACCCACAATCATCAACACGCCCCCCACACACACTTCCCCACTGTCACGCTCACTCCACTACATACTCACCCAGTGTAAAATCCACATTCTCGCCCACCTTCACGCTCTTCAATCCCCAATCGCTCAGTGTCATCCCGATATCCCTGAACATTCCTGCACCATCATGCGCACTTCTTGGCATTCTCCATTGCTGTCATATGCATTCCCACACCGACAGCCCAACTGTCACATTCACCCCACGCACATTCACCCAGTCTGACACCAATATTCCTGTGAACTAACACACCTCCATGCTCAGTCTTCTGCACAAGAACCCGTTCACTCTCATGCACCCTCCCCCACCGCAGAGTCAATACTTGTTTAATCCCACGCCGTCGGGCTGACTACCTCACCATTGCACTCATTTCCCTGCAGACTCCGCCAATGACACTCCCCCAAACTCCCAATCTATCACGATCATTCAGCCACTCATTCCCCAAATTTCAATTCCACTTGCACACACACTTCCTGACTGCCACGCTTACTCCTACCGCGCACTCCCCTATCATCCTGCTCATTCCCGCTCCCATTCTCCCACCATTATGCTCAAACCCCCACACTCTCTTCCATCATCACATTCATGTCCCCACACACTCTCCCACGATCACACTCAGTACCCCGTACCCTCCCCACCATCATGACCTTTACCTCATGCACTCTACCAGCTTCAGCCTCACACACCCGCAGACACCACCCACATCACACTCACGCCCCTGCACATTGTCCCACCACACACAGTATCCCGCATCCTCTGTCACCTTCACACTCTTACACCCACACATTCCCCACTGTAATGTTCTCTTCTCCACACAGTCTACCGCTATCACACTCACGCCCTCGCCCTTTCCATCACCGTCTTTAACACTCACTCACCCAGACACAGTCTCAGTGCCAAACTCACACACCACAGACTCTCACGCCATCTGTGATCAGTTCCCCACGTATTCCCCCATCATCAGGCTCACGCCCCCACTCAGTCCACCACAGTGATGCTCTGTCTCCCGCACACTCACGCATCATCACGCTCACTCCCCAAGACACACTCTTAATGCTTTCCCCCTCCCTGCACAGTCTCCACTGTCATGCGCACTTCCCAGAACATTCACCTCCATTCATCTCCTCGCCTCACACAACCTCCCACTGTCACCCCACTCCTCCTCCCATTCCCCACCATTATGCTGAAGCCACCACACTCTACTCCAACATCATACTCATAACTCCACACGCTTTCTAACCATCGCACACAGTACACCGTACCCTCCCCACCAATCATCCTCATTCCACTGCAGAATCCACCATAGTCGCAGCCACATCCATGCTCCTGCAGTCTGTCATGCCCACTCAGCCGTACACAATCCTAGCATGACGATCACGCTCCCAAATATTCACCCAGTGCAACACCCACATAGCTGCACCACTCACCCACTGTCATGCTCAGTCCCTAACACACCGACACACCTTCACCCTCGTGACTCCCCCACTGTCAACACAATTCCCATGCGCAAACTCAAACCATCACACTCTACCCACTACACTCTTCCGTTCTGTCAGAAACGACCCCTGCATACACGCCACTGTCTATCTCACTCTCCCGCACACTCCCCACCATCATGCTCATTTCCCCACACATTGTCCCACCTTCAGGTCACACAGCCCCATCGTAAAACTCACTCCGCCGCACACTGTCACAACGTCATTCTCTCTGCCACACACACTCCACCACCAGCACACTCAACTCATGCATATTCCCTTTCCATCACACACGCTGCCTCACGCACTATCCCGCCATCTCACTCACACCCCGTCTCCCATCAATACACTCACTCCCACGCACACTGCCACGTCATCACGCTTACTCCCCCGCAAACACCTCACCGTCACTCTCACTCACCTGCATATACCCCGTCATCAAGCTCCGCCCAAGCATACTCCTGCACCATCACACTCACTCTCCACCACCCTGCTCACTCCCTCGCACACTCACCTATATTAGTGCCCACTCACCTGCACATCCCCCATCATCATGTTCACTCATTCACAGACTCTCCCACCATCACACTCACTCACGGGCATACTCTGCCACCGTCATGCACACTCCTCCAGTGTATCATCATTTCTACCACCGTCATGCTCATTTCCCTGCACAATGCTTCACCCGTCACTTTTCCTCTCCTGCTCACTTCCCTGCACAATCTCCCAGCCTCACATTCTCTCCCCTGCTCAGTACCCCACCAAAACATTCACATCTAAGCACACTCCCCCATCATTATGCACACTCCCCCACACATTCTCCTCACTGTCACGCTACTCCCCTTCATGCCATTCACTCTCCCACAGTAATGCATACTCCTATGCACAATACCCCATCGTCACGCTTACACTCTACATACTTCCCCACAGTCATGCAGCCTGCCCCACACTCTCCGACTGAAATGCTCACATTACTGCACACTCCATTTCTTCACACAAATCTCCTACCCCTTCTGCACTGCTCCACTCAGTTCCCCGCACAATCCCCTGCCATCACATTCACTCCTTTGCATAGTGCACTGTCACACCCACTCCCCTCTAACTTCCCCACCGACAGGCACACTACCGCACGCACTCACCCCACTGTCACCTTCACTTCCCCAGAACATCATCCACTCTCCCAATATCACACTTACATCCCCACACACTTTACCGTGCGACCTCCTTCAGTCCACATGGCCCTCCTTATCTTCATAACCTCCTTCAGTCCCCATGACCATCGCTATCTATGTAACCTTCTTCATGTCGCCACAGCCCTCTGTATTTGAATAACCTCCCCGCATCTACAGAGCCTTCCCTATCTCCATCACCACCTTCAGTCCCCCAGGTCCTGCCGAACTGTTTAGTATCCTTCCTCACCCAAACCTTCACTATCTGTGTCACCTCCTTCAGTCTCTATCACCATCGCTAAATCCATAATCTCCTACAGTGGCTGCAGCTCTCCCTATCTCCATAGCCTCATTCAATCCACACAGCATTCCCGATCTCCATAACACCGTTCGGCCCTCACAATCCTCCCTACTTCTACAACCTCCTTCAATCCTGCCTGTCTGTGTAACTTCCTCAGTCCCCATCATCCTCCCTGTCAGTGCAGCCTTATTCCATCTCGACAAATATCCCTGTCTGTTTAATCTCTTTTAGTCCCCACGCCCGTCCCTGTCTCCATGATCTCTGTTTGTAATCACAAACTGTACCTATTTCTTTATCCTCCTCAGTACCCTCATACCTCCTATCTCCGTAAATTCCTTCTTGCCCCACGACACTCTCTATATCCACTTAGGTCAGCATGTCAGAGCTTTCTTCACTGCCTGCTGTACCTGCATCCTCCATTTATATGAAACCTTCCTGTATACTTATATTTCACCCGATCTTTGTAAATTCTTAGAGTTATTAAACCCTCCTTATCTCTGTAACGTAATTTCCTTCAGTGTCTGAAGTTCTCCCTCTCTTGGTATGATCCTCCAAAAGCTCGAACTCTTCTCTCTTTGTGACATCATCCTGCAATTTTAAACCTCTTGATAGGTAAAACTTCTTCAGGCGCTGCACTTTCTCAATTTCTGTTACCTTCCCTGCTTTTTTTAGATGAGATTACTTTACAGTGTGGAAACAGGCCCTTCAGCCCAACAAGTCCACACCGACCTGCCGAAGCGCACCCACCCAGACCCATTCCCCTGCATTTACCCCTGCACCTAACGCTACAGGCAATTTAGCGTGGCCAATTCACCTAACCTGCACATTTTTGGAGTGTGGGAGGAAACCGGAGCACCCGGAGGAAACCTACGCAGACACGGGGAGAATGTGCAAACTCCACACAGTCAGTCGCCTGAGGCGGGAATTGAATCCTCCCTCTTCGAAACCTCCCTATCTGCATGATATCGGCTGTTTCTGCCGCCATCCCTATCTCTCAATCCCACCAGCCTGGATAGTCCTCCTTATATCTGGAACCTTTTTCCAATCTTTTCAGCACCCTCTTTTACTGCAAACTCCTTCACCCCCTGCCTGATTTGCCATTTGCCAAGCCTTTTCCTGTCCTTCCAATGAATGTCAGTGTATGAAACCGTCGAGTGCTCTCAACCCAAGTATGTACAAGTAGCTCTATAATCCATAAACGTCTCCTGTACCACAACCACTGTACCTCTCCTCACTCTTTCAGACCCATTGAGGTTCCGATTTCTTCACACCAGTGACACCTTTTCTTACGACGGTCCCTAAAAACTTCCCTCTCTTTGTGAACTCCTCCACTGTCTCCATAAATTCTTGCTGCCCCTCAGATCCTTCCTGTCAGCTCATCCAGTCTCTTCATCCAACTACTTACCTTCAGATAATTATGCAGCTTTTGCACCGTATCTTGGTAAAGTCTACTCTTCCCTCCAATCCTCCCAATCGAGGGTAAATCATCTAGTTTGTGTGATACCGCCTATGTCGGAAACTGTCTCTGGCCTGTAAAGTCTGCCAGTCTCCATAGCCTTCCTGTCCACGTAACTTCTAGCGTAGCAGGTCAGGCAGCATCCAAGGAATAGGAGATGCTGCCTTGAAGATGATCCTTGGATGCTGCCTGACATGCTGCGCTTTCCCAGCAACACATTTTCAGCTCTGATCTCCAGCATCTGCAGTCCTCACTTTCTCCACGTAACTTCTAGAACTTACAAGCGTTCTTATATTTGCAACGAAATCAGTCACCACACCCCTCCATATCGCTCTTAATTTCTCTTGTCTTCTCTCCTAAAGACACCTTATTGTGTGTGCCTCTCACTGTCTGCTCCTCCCTATACCCATCCGTGTATCTGGAATCTAATCCAGCCTGCTCTACCTCTGTAATTTCCTGCAAGCCCAAAAGCTCTTTTTTTCGCTATCACTCTCGACTGCTTGCAACTACGCGTATCTCTGTAACATCATTGAGCCCCTGAAAGCCTCCCTATCTCTGTAAGCACTCTCCATCGTATTATCCCCACAATCACTGAAACACTCCCGGGATTTGCAACAAAGCAAATGTGTTGACAGCATTAACTGAAGTGAGCAGATATGATCGAACTGTCAGTACGGAGATGTGGCTGCGCAATGGCCATGGATGGGAAGTAAATATTAAAGGGTTGTCGGGATTCAGCACGTTGTGAAAAAAGGTTGTGGTCAGTGAATTGCAAGATAGCCACGTGGATTGGAAGAACAAAGTTAGCATTCTATTTGGATGGAGCTGAGAAACAGCAAGCAACAGCACCAACGGTTACAGGTAGTAAACATTGATGGCAATGTAAATATGATTACAGTCAGGAAATTGAATATACTTGTCAAAAGGGCAGTATAGCTACTGTGTGTAACAGTCGTCACCATCCCGACTGGATACTTAATGAGCATCAGGGCTGTAATGGATCAAATTCTGGAATGTATAAAAGATGGCTTTCTGTAATAGCATGTCAAGGGCCCATCAAGATAGGGACTAATTCCATAATGATAAATGTCTAATAAGCTCATTCTAAAAAGCTTTGCAAGCGTAATATTCCTAATCTCGTATTGCGTTTCAATCTGAGTAAGCAAAGACCATCAGACGTAGAAGTGGAATTAGGCCATTTGGCCCATTGGCATTTCCACCATTCAGTGAAATCATGGCTGATCCGGTATCCCCCAACTCTAAATTCCTGCCTTTCCCACATAAAACTTGTTTCCCCGATAAACTAAAATCTGACCTCTTATTTATACAAATTTAATGCCATCGTCTCGACAGCCGTCTGCAGAAAGACAATCCACAGGATCACTTCTCTGTGAGTGAAGAAATTACTCCTCAGTTCAATCTTGAATGGGTGAGCCTTTGCTGGGATTTTATGCCCACTTGTTACAGTTTCTCACACAAGGGAAACCAACTGAAGTGGCAAAGGTAATTTTTGCTGACGACAAGGTAATTGGTGGAGTTGTGAATATTGAGGAAACATATCAAAGGTTACATCGGGACACGCATCAGCTAGAATGATGCTTGGAGAGATGGCAAATGAAGCTTAACTTGTGATCCATGAGATGACGAATTTTGTGTTGTAAAATGCAAGGAATTAGCATTTTAGGAGGGAATTGATGTACAAAGGGATCTCGATATATGTCCATAGCTGCCTGTAAGTGGCAATACACGTGGTTAAGATGAGAAAGAAAGCACATAACATGTTTTTCCTTATCAATCGCAGGACTGAGTGCAGAGGTTTGCATGTCAAGTTGTAACTGAGTGCAGAGGTTTGCATGTCAAGTATGAAACTTTGATTTGGCCACATTTGGAATACTGCGTGCAGTCCTCATTGCCTCATGACAGGAAGAATGGGGATAATTTTCGAAGTTAATAAAAGCGGATTATGAACATATTGTCTCTGTTAGGTCTTTTAAGAGTCTGTTACCTACAAGGCGAATATAAACAAACTTAGTCTGTTTTGCTAGAGTGTCAGGGGCTGCTTGGCGGAAGGGTACAAGCATATAAAAATAGGAAGGGCAACGATAATGTAGACAGCCGAACTCCCTTTTCTAGCTTACAAGTATCAAATACAAAGGTGCATAGTATTGAAGAGAGAAGGGGAAAGTTTAAATGAGATGAGCAAAACAAGTGTTTTCTTTACAGTTAGTTTGGAGGGTGTGAGGTGAGGTGGTCGAATCAGAAATGTGAGCGAACTTTTAATTGGCATTTAGACGGGTAGGTGAACAAGCGTACATATAGGGAGATGGACCATATGCAAGCAAATGGTATTAGTTAGGGATAGCATTATGGTCAGCACAGCCATCGTAGAGTGATGGACATATTGCTGTCGTGTATTGTTCTATTTTCTAACTTTTCAGCATCTACCCTATCAAAGCCCTCAGAATCTTAGATATTTCATTCAATTTATTTCTCATTCTCAGAAATGCCAATGTGGTCAAGCTCAGTCACTCCATCTCTTCTCGCTAGAAAATCCATCTATTCTCAACATCATCAGAATGAACCTCCTCTGGCCTGCCTCCAATGGAAGAGTATCTTTCGTTCTGGCACTCATACTGTTCATAATATTCTAGGTATCGCCTGATTTGTACCTTGCATAGTTTAATACAAGACCTCCCTATTGTTAGACTACATTCACTTATTCATAAATGCCGGCATTTGATTTGTCTTCTCCATTACTTACTGACACTGTGAGCTACACAAAACTCTGTGTGCAGTCAGTCTGAAATCAGGTCAGGTGAATTGGCCATACTAAATTGCCCACAGTGTTAAGTAAGGGGTAAATGTAGGGGTGGGTTTCGCTTCGGCGGGTCGGTGTGGACTTGTTGGGCCGAAGGGCCTGTTTCCACACTGTAATCTAATCTAATCTAATCTAAAAGGTGCGAGCCAGATAGCAAGTGGGGAACGCTGGAATGTATTATTATTGATACGGCAATAGACAATAACTGGAACATTATGAACATTGGGAGCTACATTTTGTGGAAGACAATTTGTTTTTCAGGCAGTTGGATTATATTTGTTAGTGTGAATATCAATGGCTGAATAGGTAGGATGGTGGAAGCGTGTGATGGAAGGAGAATGTGATTTATTTAAATTTTCAGAAGGTTTGAGAAAGTTGTCAATAAGGATTAAAGAGTAACCTTTGGAGAGAATGGGGTCCCTTAAAGATCAATGTCGCCGTCTGCATGTGGAATCAGAGGAGATGAGTGAGATATGTTACCAAAAAACCATACCGTCAGCATTTACTTTGGAGAAATATATGGAAACTTGGGGAAATAAATAGTAAAATCTTGGAAAGAAACCTCAACAGAAACGTGACGGTGCTAGAATCTTAAAAGGAATAAAGGTAGATCTATCCTTTGTAACTCATTAGGTCTATCCCAGGATATTGTGGAAGCCGTGGAATGTATTGCAGGGCCCCTAACCGAGAGATTCGCATTGTCAAAGACACGGTGAGTGCGGCAAGACTGGAGGGGAGACAATGGAACAGTCAAGAATCTACAGAACAGTGAGACCTGTGGTGGCTCATGTGTTCGAAGAGATTCTGAGAGAAATGTGCGACATGCATTTGAAAATGCAAGAGCTAACTGGAGACAGTCAGCATGGCTTTGTGTGTGGAAAATCGTGTCTCACAAACCTGATTTACTCTTCGAACACGTGGCCAAGAGACAGATGAGGGTAGGGAGGTCAATGTTGTCGACATGGATTTCAGCAAGACCTTTAACAAGGATCTAAGGATTGTAGAGTATCTAGTCATAAGGAAGAAGGAAGCTTACTAAGGTTGCCGAAGCAAATATCAGACGGGACTCGAAAGGGTTACATGGGACTGCGTGGTGGCTCAGTGGTTAACTCTGCTGTCTCATAGCACCAAGGACCTGGCTTCAATTCAAGCCTCGGGCGAATGTCTGTTTCGAGTTCGCATACTCTCTCGTATTTGCATGGCTTTTCTCCGCGTGTTCAGGTATCCCCCAGAACACAATGAAGCGGAGGTGAGGAGAATCGGCCATGCAAAATTGTCCATAGTGTGCAGGGATGTATAGGTTTGGGGCATTAGTCAGCGGAAACGTCGAGTAACAGGATGGGGGAATGCGTCTGAAAGGGATTCTCTTCAGAGGGATAATCTGAAGTTGTTGGGGCAAACAGACTGTTTGCACACTACAGGGATTCTGTCAAGACAACCGTGAAGGATCTGAAGAATTGATTTTGGGGAGCTAGATCTCAGGCATGAAAAAGCTTTAATGGGTAGGATTAAGGAAAACCAAACAGCTTTTTGAAGTTAAGTGACAGACACGACGATGGCCAGAATGAGCCTCGGGCCGATCAGGGACGATTGCGGGTACGTATTACGTATTCCTCGAGGCGAGGGAGGCAGGCGAGATCCTTAATGAATAGTATGCTTCAGTATGCACGAATGAGAAGGAAGTTGTCATTTGTGAGGACAGCCGTGAAATAGGCTGATACATCCGAACAAGTTGATTTTAAGAAGGAGGATGTCCTAAATATTTTGAAAAAGGTAGTACAGATAAGGCCCCGAGGGCCGGACGATATTGGTTTCCTGGAATGTAAGATTGTGGGTCATACTGAAATGGGTAATATCCTGGGCAGTGAAGAATGTTATCTCTGATACAACGGGATTGACAGTATTGTTGGAATAGTGGGATGAAAAATAGCACATGGAGTTTAATTCGACATGTATGAAGTATTCCATTTGATTGAACTGGTCAAGATAATGAGAGGCATAGTTATAGTGCATATTGAGAGACATTTTATTTTTTCAACGATAGAAATGTTTTTCACGAGGGGGCATATCATAAAGGAGATTGGAGAAAAATAAGTAGATACTTCAGAGTTCAGTTCTTTACACAGAGTGGAGGGTGTTTGGTGCGTGCAGCAAACAGTGGTAGTAGAGTCAGACACATAAAGGGCATTTAATAGACTTCAGATATGCACATGGATGATCGTAAAATGAAGGGCATGTAGGTTAGTTTGATCTTAATGTCGGGTGAAAGGTCGACACAACATCATGGGCCGAAGGACCTTGTGCTACAATGTGCTATGTTCTGTGTTCTACGATCCATATGATAGACGAGATAATAAGTTCAGATCAATATAAAAGGTTATGGCATCCAGGAGGAGCTAGTCAACTGGGTACAAAATTCGGCTTGACGTTAGAAGACAGAGGGTAGTGGGAGACACTTTGTTTATCTGACGGGAGGCATAGACAGCGGTGCAGTGGGTACTCTGAATTTTGATATTTGGATAAGTGATTAGGATGGGAATATTGGTTTCCTTGTCTGTAAGGTTGGGGTGGGGTGACACTGAAATTGGTGATACATTTGGCAGTGAAGGAGGTAATATCAGATACAACGGGATTAACAGCATTGTTGGAATAGTGGGATGAAGAATGGCAGATGGAGTCTATTGAGATAAGTAGGAAGTGTTATAATTGTTGAAGTAAACCAGTGCGGAGCTTTTATAGGTAATATTTGTTCGCTAGGCAGTGTGTCAAACAGAGACCGAGGAACGCTGGTACACAGTTCTTTGAAAGTGGTGCCACATGTAGACGGGGTGGTGAAGCAGGTATTTGGGGAATTTGCCTTCATTTTTCAGAGCATTGACAGTGGGAGGTGGTTGTCCTATTATGGCTAATAAAGGCATTGGTGGGGCCGTCACAAAACAGTTGTTGATCAGTAGAATGAACGCATCTGGTTCACTTACATCATTTACGGAAGGGCACCTGACATTCTAAACTGGCCTGGCTAATATGTGTCTTCAGACAAAAGTTAACATGGCTGACTCTGAGCTGGTCTCTGGGTGATTGACACTGGAGCAAAGGATACTGGTCCAAGTGACATCCTCATCCATGAATGAATAAATAAAAGTACATATGTCACTATTTACCTCTGCAAACACCGCCCGCTGCAAGAATTCATACTGGCTTTGTAACACTTTTAAGGCCCTTGCCAATCTTGTCACTCTCAGCACCTCCAAAATATTGAACTCGCCCTGTTCCTTCTGTGTCAATGAAACCTGACAATGAATCTCTTCCCACTGTCCTCCTCCTTTAAGCAGACCATTGGCAAACGTTTTAATACTTGTTGCTCAAATACTCTCTCGCTTCAGGTTTGTTCATACTTTATCGTGATCGTCTCAGCCTCATAATCTAATATGATATATTTTGTCTTGAGTGAGAGACAGGTGGGAATTTCTTGCTGAAGCTTTGTCTGTTCCAATGAAATGTCATTTATGTTGAGTGTTTTACACTGTTCCTTTAAATGTTTTCCACTAATCGTTTACAGTCACACATTTCCGAGTGTTTACTCTGTTCAGTTCTCCTGTCGCACACTTGTAATTGGCTACTTTTGTTTCTTGCTATAGCATGTCCTTTCTGTGATTCACATTAATTCAGTTTATATTCCTATAAACTGCACTTCACTACTAAATTCCTGAATGATCACTCATTCACTTATTCACTCAGCGATGAGATAGTTATTTCCCTCGGCAGTTGCACAATATGTTATTCAAAGAAACAGTGACAGACACATTCTCTGAATTCAGTTTCGCATATCACTCCTGCCTGTGCGATTGCCCCAGACTATACGAATATTGAAGTTTCCAAAACTATCATAATATCTTTGTTAAAATAACCAATAAATTCCTATTTAATGAAATGATGAGCAATTAATGCTGTAAGACGTCCTAAAACTGTACTGTGGCTTGTGTCCTTGGCAAGTAGCAGACAGAATTTACATTCATACTGACTCTACTTCATGATTTGAGGCCAAATACTTTATCTGTAATGCCTTTGTTATCCATTGCTGTGAGGTTTATACATCCTGCGTTTCCTTTCTGCCAATGTCTCCGCAATCTTATGCACCATTGAATATTTATGTTCCACTTTTTCTTCACCCTCTAACCAATTCTTGCTGGCGACGAAATCTCATTTATCTCTGTGTCACAAACCCTTCTATCTTAATGCAGATACTTCGTTCATTCCAAAAAAGCATACTTTACTCTTCCACGCAATTTAATGTAGCAAACCTATTTGCTGATGTGAAATTTAGTTGAACGCTGTCCAATCCTATTTTTTTCTGCTTGTCTTCAGCCACACCCTCGTGCTGTTTCAATGCTTCACATCTTTTTCTTTGGACTTTGAAAGCTCCTTTCATCTGAATCCTGTCCCTGCATCCTGTCCGTCAGTTTGAAGTCTTGTCCATTAACCTACCGATATGACTGGCCAGCACAGTTCCAGTGGGACCATCCGAATGGAGATCTTTTTGAAAAAATCAGGTGTCGGATGAGAGTGAACCTGGCTGACCATCCGTTTTTGTCCAGCCCTCCTGCCCTTGAACTGAGTGGCGTGCTCTGCCATTTCAGAGTGTAATTCAGAAGCAAACACTTTGCTGTGGGCATGTCATGCAGACCACATGAGGTTGGCAAATATCCTTCTCGAAAGAACAAGTGTTTGGGTTTTTTGTACATCAGCAACCGTTTCATACTCACTTATGGTTTGTAATGAATATTTTAAAAATAATTGGTTTCAAATTTCACCATTTATGATGGTTGTATTCAAATCTGTATCCCATGAACATTAGCCGAAATTTTGAATATATTCTCGAGCAATTATACCACTAGTCCATCACTAAGCATGCTCACAGGTTGCTCATCCCTGAACACTGATATTAGTGCATCATGTATCAAAACTGCTTGTTCCTCCACAATAGTTCGAACCTGAGATTTTCCTTCACTCTAGTGTTACCACTCAGTATCTCTCCATGTGCTATCCCTCATTGTGTTGTCTAAATGCTGCCTCTGTCACCGCCTCTCTCTCTTACAGCTACTCCAGATCCTGAGTAAACGGAACTTTCCGCTCCAGAAAGACGCGACAGCACAGGCCAGGAATGGATACTGGGATTGTCCAGATCTCTGTGGTTCTCAGTCCCGTTCAATCTGTGCAATCCTCACTGCATTAGTTTAATTTCGCATTTTGTCTATGTCTCTGTCTCCCATAGGTAGTCATGACGTTCCTGACTCAATAGACTTCTCAACTGCTGGGTGTCTCGTCTCTCATTTCATTGAAGATGATCGGTCAAACTGACAAGTGATAAGGAGATCTGAAGGCCTCAATAAATCCTGCAGCGAAGGTACAACACTCATAATGCACAGAACAGAGACCAATGATCGGGTTCTAATTATCAGCTAACAAAACATGACATAGATACAGTGCTGCTCTTTACAGACGCACCCCGGTCTCAATCACTGCCCCTATTTTATGTTGTGTTGCACTAATACAGCATAGAGAGTTTACAGTAATCAATTTAGGCATGTGCTGTCCTCGTGAGCATCAGTACAACAGAGGTGAAAACAGGCATCTCACGAGAGAGTGGTAATGCTGCCTGCAATCTTTATTTTCGCTGTTCACTCGCCAACGCGACCTATGTCCTATCTCGGAAACCAATGTCTGTAATATCTTTTAACTCATGTAACAGATCCTGTCCCTAGCCTCCTCCGTTCCATATCGTCCCTACACATATTTGTAACGTACTGCATTCCAGACTAACTTCCCTGGCGCTGCAACTTGTATTTGTCTCGACAACATGCCTTATCTCAGTACTCTCTTACTCCAATAACTGGAGACTGAATAATGCGAAACAGAAACAACTCATCTAACTCGTCCATGTTGACCATAGTTCCTCAACGAAACGAGTCACGTTTGCCTGTGTTTGACCCATATCCCATCAAACGTTCTCCTCTTCATGTACGTTAAACATTTCTTTTATATGTTGCAATTTTATTGTTCCCTACCACTCCCCCTGGCAGCTCAATCAATACGTGCACCATCCTCTGTGTGGAAGATATTCACCTTCGATATCTTTTAAGTGTTTCCTCTCTCACTTCATATTTATTCCATCAGTTATGTACACCTCTACATCGGGGTAATGACCTTGGCTATTCACCTTCCCTGAACCCCTCATGGTTTTGCAAACATTTGTAAAGCCACGTCTCAGCTACCATGCCCAAAGGAAATTCGATGAACAACGATAAAAATACTTCTGTTATCGTACCAGCCACTAATCTTCCACAATGTTCTGGGATACACTTGTTCAGGACCTAGGACCTTTCTGTACCTTTGTGTTTTAAAACTGCCAGCGCCACCTCTTCTGCATTATGGACTCTTTGCAATACATCACTGTTTCTTTCCATTTGTTTCCTAGTCTTTGTCCACGGTACTCTCTGACACGGGAGCTTCATTTCGGCTCTCGGCTACCCCCGTGATTCCACACGTGGATGACCACGTTGATCTTTGTGGGACCCTATTGTCTCTCTAGATTTTTTAATATACTTGCGTGCTGTAGAATCTCTTTGGATTCACCTTAGCCTTATCTGCCAAAGATATCTCATTCCTGTGGTTTGCTTCCCAGCTTATCCAGCCAATCGTTATTTCTCAACCCTCCAGTATCAGTCGTGTCTTGGTCAATCTTTGGTCCAATTGCGGTTTGAGAACATGCTTCCAAAAGCAGGATGATCACAACTGCACGCAGTACTCCAAATAGAGACCCAGCAATGTCTTGTAGAACCGTATCATGATCTACCAACTCATATACTCCATCTCTGTCCCATGAGGTCAAGTGTGACAAATGCCGCTTTCACCATCCTGTCTACCTTTGCTGCCACTTCCAAGGAGCAATGCAACTGCACCCCTTGGTCTCCCTATTTTCGAAACACTACACAGGGCCTTACCATTAACTGTGTTAATGCTCCCTGGTTTGTCTTTACAAAATCCAACCTGAATTAAACTATATCTTTCATTTTTTTTGTGCAATGTCCCAGTTGATCAAGATCCCCTTTGATAACTGTATTCACTGTACACTATAACAGTAATTTTGTTATCCACAATCTTACTAATAATGACTAACAATATTTTGAACCAAATCATGTCTATAAATTATGCACATCAGTGGACTCAGCAACGATCCTTTCGCCACACTGCTGGTCACAAACCTCCAGCGTAAACAACAAACCTCTACCACCACTCTCTATCGCCAACTGTCAAAAACAGTTTGTTTTCAATTGGCTAGCTATCCCTAATTCCAGGAGATCTAACCTTACTAACCAGTGTACCATGCCAAACCCTGCCAAACGCGTTGCTGAGGTCAGTGTAAAAAGGTTCACTGCTCTGCCTTCATCTTCAACATAGTCAGTCAAGTTTGTGAGACACTACTTCGTATGCACAAGTTGCGTTGACTCTCCTTCATCAATCCTTTTTTTTTCCAAATCCTGAAACTCCTGTCCAGCAGAATCCTTCCAACAACATACGCACTACTGGCATTAGGCGAATTAGTCTTTAGTTCGATGATTTTTTTCCTCGTAGCCTTTCTTCAATACTGATACAACATTAACCACCATCCAGGTTCCAGCTCACCACCCATTGTTGTCAGTGCTTGAAGTATCTCTTTAAGGGGGCCGGCGATTTTGTCCCTATCTTCCATCAATGTCTTGGGATACACTTGATATTTCCCAAACATCAGTCTGTCTTTTCCACATTTTGAAAGCTCCAGCACCTCCTGTTCTGTGATGTTTTGAAGACATCGCAGTTTATTTCTCTGACTTACCCGGTTCTTCCACGCAGTACGTTTTGACTTGAAATTTGCATTTAGGATCTCACCCTGCTCCTGTGGTTCCACACATGGATATCCCCTCTGATGTGTAAGTGACTACATACTGTTACTAGTTAATGTTTTGTTATTAATATATTTGTAGAATTTCTTTGGATTTTCCTGAACCTTATATATCAAAGGTTTCTCAGGTCCCTGTTTGTACCCGGCTTTCCCTCTTAAGTATATTACTATTCCCACAATGTTTTTCAAGTGATTCACTTAATCCAGGCTGCCTATGTATGACATGTGTCCCCGTTTTCTTGACCATTTTCAGTCTCCCCAGTCATCCAGTGCTTCCCATTGTGTCAGTATTGTCCTTCACACTAACAGGAATATGCTGACACGGAACCCTCATTTTGTCTCTCTTTGAAAGCTTGCCGCTTTCCAGATATCCCTTTACCTGCAAACAGTCTCCCCAAAAATCGTTTGAAAGCTCTTTTCTAATACCTCTGGATTCGGGTAAGGCCAATTTTAATCTTTAACTTGTGGTCCAGATCGATCCTTTTCCGTAGCTATTCTCAAGCGAATAGAATTGTGATCACGTTGTCAAAATGCTCCCCCACGAACACCACAGTGCCTTTCCTTAGCTTGTTTCCCAAGGGGAGGTCAGGCTTTACCCTTTTATTCAATTGGACTATTTATATTATGACTGAGGGAGTTGTGTTGAACATACTTAACACATTTCTCCCATCCAAGCTCTGACACAATGGCAGTCCCAGTTTAAGTTTGGAAAGTTAAAACCACGATCATTACATCCCTACCATTCTTACTGTTATCAGAGATCTCATGACATATTTGCTGCTCAATTTTCTACTGACTATTGGGGACCTGTAGGACAGTCATATCAAATTGATTATCCATTCTTATTTCTCAGTACCATTAATGCAACCTCAAGGCACGATCCCCATGAATATCCTTAGTGCTGATGTATTTTCAGTGACCACACAAAAACCCACGAAACCCTCCTCTCTCACCTCCCCTTCTGTATTTCCTGAGACGCTGGAAGGGGAGGGTTTTCAGTTCTTGGATCATGGGGACCTCTTCGGTCTAGAGGTGACCTTGGTAAGGGGGACGGGACACCAG